>NC_083576.1:33080759-33380759 GCF_027579695.1 Neoarius graeffei | reverse complement strand
CAGTCTCAGCATTTAAGTCTAGGCTGAAAACATATCTGTTTAGTCAAGCCTTTTGTTAATGGTGTTTATGAGGTAAAGGTGTAGATCTAGAGGGTCCTCAGACATAGAGTGTTTTGGTAAACTGGGATGTATGGATGCTGTCAGTCCCCACTCGCTTGCTCACTTGAGTTTGTTGACGGTGTAGTGGCTGGCTGCTTTATGTCCCAGGGCTCCCTCATGCCTGTGTTACCTTCTGGCTCTCTCCTTTTAGTTATGCTGTCATAGTTAGTTACCGGAGTCCCTGCTTGTACTCGGTGCAATATGTATACTGCTCCTACTTATTCAGGTGACATTGGGCATACCTAACAACCTGTGTTTTCTCCCCCCCCCCACACACCCCAAATCTGTCCCTCTGAGTTACATGGAGTCAACAGGAAATCTTTTGGTGGAGAGGGTGGAGACCTCGACTGGCTATCGTAGCCTGCAGGGAATCGGCCGTCAGACTTTCTGTCGCATGTCCCAGACCTGGTGAAATGTAACTGAATTGTCTTGGCCAGCCCTAAGGGTTCCATCTGCATCTCATCATTGCTGAGGAGTGTGCTCCCATCACCCAATCAAGCATCCAGCCAGAGCAGGTCATGATATATTTTTTACCATATTAACATGCCATTGTTGTGTGTTATGCCTGATGTAAAGACTCTCATCTCTGCGAGCCTACCACACAGATTTAATACTTGTCATTTTTAGGGCATACCTAACAACATGTGTTTTCTTTCTCTCTCTCTCTTCCCCCCCCCCCCCAATCTGTCCCTCTGAGTTACATGTTGGTCCTGGGATTGAGATGCTGGCCTCTTCTGCCCCTCGGACCTGTTTGATCCATCCTGGTGCCCTGTGTCTGGTCGGAGTTTTATCGCACCGCTCCTGTGAAGGACGGCCCCATGAGGACAGTTGAGGGTTATACCTGGAGGATGCTCTGGACTCTTACAGTAATGCTTTTATGGCTGAGGACTACAGTTGTCTTGCTAACTTTAGGACTGCAGTTATCATGAACAGTTTTGCACTCAAGTTTCCATCAATGAAGAGTTATAACATCAACGAAACTGTCCTCATGTTAAAACTGTTAATATTATAGTCAGGCTGTCTGTTGTTGCCCAAATGAGGATTGGTTCCCTTTTGAGTCTGGTTCCTCTCGAGGTTTCTTCCTCATGTCGTCTGAGGGAGTTTTTCCTTGCCACCGTCGCCACAGGCTTGCTCATTGGGGATAGATTAGGGATAAAATTAGCTCATGTTTTAAGTCGTTCAAATTCTGTAAAGCTGCTTTGCGACAATGTTTATTGTTAAAAGCGATATACAAATAAACTTGACTTGACTTGACTACTATAATACAACACGGGTTTATACAGATTCATCTAAAGATTCAGAGGGTAAAACAGGTATTGCAGCTTATATCCCTGATTACAAAATCTCTATTAAAAAGAGAACGTCAGATCATCTGTCCATATTTGCAGCTGAAATGACAGCCATTATTACTGCATTACAGTGGATAGAAGCTAGGCCCCCTAAAGCAGTTATTTGTTCTGATTCTGTTATCTCTCACATCCATTCAAAGTGGAGAATCATCATGCCGACAGGACTTATTGAATGAAATTAATATCTTATTTACAATCAGTCAACCGGGAATATCAATCCAGTTTGTATGGGTTCCAGCCCATAAAGGAGTTGGTGGTAATGAAGTAGACAAGCTGGCAAAAGAGACAACCAAAGAGGAGGTTCAGTTAAGTATTCCACTCAGATCAGAAGTTAACGTACTCATTAAACATAAAGTTAACATAATATGGCAAGCTGAATGGGATAAGAAGAAAGGTAGACACTTGTCTCATCTCATTATATGTAGCCGCTTTATCCTGTTCTACAGGGTCACAGGCAAGCTGGAGCCTGTCCTAGCTGACTACGGGCGAAAGGCGGGGTACACCCCGGACAAGTCGCCAGGTCATCACAGGGCTGACACATAGACACAGACAACCATTCACATTCACACCTACGGTCAATTTAGAGTCACCAGTTAACCTAACCTGCATGTCTTTGGACTGTGGGGGAAACCGGAGCACCCGGAGGAAACCCACGCGGACACGGGGAGAACATGCAAACTCCACACAGAAAGGCCCTCGCCGGCCCCGGGGCTCGAACCTGGACCTTCTTGCTGTGAGGCGACAGCGCTAACCACTACACCACCATGCTGCCCGTAGACACTTGTATAATATACAAAAAGATATCTCAAGCAAATCTAGTTACCCAAACAGACAGGAGGAAGTTTGGTTTACAAAACTGAGAACAGGCCATACTGGATTAAATAACAGCTTGTACGTTGTAAACAAACATCCATCTGGAAAATGTGAACTTTGTGGAATGAGAGGATGTAGATCATGTTCTTTTAAGGTGCTTAAGATTCTACAGACAAGAAAGCCTTTTCTTTAGACACCTTATTAGGTGAGCCTAGATTAGGAAACATCACTTGTGCTATGATAACATTTACCAAAGAAACAAAATTGGCAAATGGGATTTAGTTTTTGTGGTGTTTTTTTTTTTTTTAAATGACTTCCATTTGATTGCACCTCAGGCCAGTAGATGGCGGTAATACACTTTGCTTGTAAACTGCCATAAAACCTGACAGAAGAACCTTTAGTGTGACATATCATTCTGTGTTTACCCAGTCAACGCTTTATGCTTAGTTTACAAGTACCCGGGTATGTATAGAAACGGATAGCCCCGCTTCTCCGTTTTCAAAAATATCCACGATTACACCAGACCGTTCTCCAAAATATCTGCATTTACACGGATCCGCATAGATACGTGGCTAAGCGCTATTATGAACATGCCAAACATATAGGTGGCAGTATAAGGAGAAGTATAAAGCCATATTAGCCTATCAGAATCGTGAAAATACAAATGACGTGGCAGTGGCGACGACGTTGCTAAGCAGCAAGCCTTTGTCTTGGTGGGAGGAAAAGTGCCTGAAAAATTGCGACCCCCCTCGCAGTCCTCCTCTGCTCCTCATAAAGCAGTTGTAGTCCTATTTGCAAATGCAAACAAACCAAAAGTGTTTGCAAATATGTAAAAAGGACGACCACCCATGTTGCATCCATGAGACCTTTTTTTTTATTTAAGATTAGACAATACAACAACAAAACAGTAAGAACAAGTGAAAGACAAAGTGACAGACATTCCAAGACATGACAAAGGCATAAAAAAAAAAGTAATATAGAAAAAAATAGGGGTGATAAGATAAATGAGTGAATAAAATAACATTAAATAATAAGTATAAATAAGTTTAAAGAAAGGAGATATAAAACAGGGCAAATTGAAATGACAGACAATTTCACTTAATGTAATTTGAATAAAATTGAATAGCTGATAAGCACTTTTTGTTGGATTTGATATGTGACAGAGACTCAAAATGCATTTTTAATTCAATTAAAAATAATGGGAATGAGGGGGTTGCCTTGGACATTTTGACTTTATGTATATGGAATTTACCTAGTAATATAAGGAGATTAATTATGTTAAATTTATTATTGTACGAGAAAGTGCCAAAAATAATGATTTTCTCATCAAAGTGATACTTGACTGTAGTTTTAGCGAAAATAAAATTTCCCAAATCTTTCCAAAAGGTGATACAAAATGGGCATTTATAAAATAAATGGATGATACTTTATCTTTTTTACAAAAGGTACAGCTGTCATTGATATCGGAAAATCTGCAGATGTATGCATTAGTAGGATAGATGTTATGTAATAGTTTAAGATGTAATTCTCTGATTTTGTTAGAAATTAAAAATTTAAATGGGACAAGCCAAGCTCTACTCCAGTTTATATCTTTGAAGAGGGAGTTCCAATAAGTCTTTCCATGAGGAGTTATTTTCCTTTTGCTATAAAGGCATCTTCTAATATGTTTATTTGTACATTTATAACTAATAAACTGGATTCCATCTAAATAAAGTGTCTGTTGAAGGTTAATAACCTCGTGTAATTACTACAGCCTTTCATTAGCTCTTTCAAACCGCTGGGAATAGAGCTAACTATAAATCTATATTCCTAGTTGCATCCATGAGACCATCAAACCAAAATATTGAGCGCCTGACGCAAATATTGTTCTGTGACGCATATCGTGACATCGGGAAAACCTAAAACTCCGTTTTCCACTGTTTACACACAGGCATGAAAACGGAGTTTTCAGAAATCTCCACTTTGCCCGGAGTTTTCAAAGATATCCGTTTTCAGTGACTGAAACCTCCGTTTACGTGTAAATGAGAAGTGCAACCGCATAAATAAATATGCGTCTTCATACAGTAGATATCCGGCTCTGTGTAAACGGGGTATTAGTCTGCGCTCTACTATTCTGTTTGCTGATCGACCGACCCCTGCATGCTTTCTGACTGAGTTTGCTTACTGAATTGACTACGCTTCCTGTTTGCATCCCCACTCTCCCCTGTACTTGCATCTATGAGTGCCTGCATTCTGACAGCGAGCCGTCTTGTTTCATTTTATATTTTGCTTATTTTTGGCTCAGCACATGTCCTGGTTTGGTTTGGATGTGCACACTCCCTCCTTAAGGTATCAAATTAATCATGCATGGGCAAGAGCATGGTCACATGAAAAGGAGGGCCAGGGTTCCCAGTCATGAAAAGTAATGAAATTAGAAAAGCTGTTTTCCAGGCTTGCAAATCGTTTGGATTTAACAAAATGTACTGGAAAAGTTTTGAATATATATATTGTTTTTAGCTATGGTTTCTCCTCATCTCCTCTTTGCTCCTTCTCCAGTAACTGCCTTATATTGTGCCTTATGATTACTATATAGGCCTTCTTATTTTAAACTACTGTGGTGGAAAAGTGTCAAACTCCAGGCTGTTAGGAAGAAACAAACAGAAATATGAATTTATTAAAGTATTGCTTGTAGGAGGACTTTCTCGAATGAAAATTACCCGGAGAAGCACCCTCCATTTCCATAGACCCTGTTTTATACATGTCAAAATAACAATAGCCTATCAGATATCCTCTTAATCTCAGGGTGTCCGGCCTCGGCACCCTCTCCATCACTAAACACTGTCCCGGCATGTACACGTTTATACTAACCTAGAAAATGGAACACAAACAGGATTCTTCATCTTATATAAAGATGACGGTGTCTGACCTAAGTATCTAAGAGGCACGAATTCTCTAAAAGTTATATTTTTCCCCCCTACAGTGTCTCTAAAGCTTACCTTTCTAAAGATCACTAAAAGCATAAGAATAATCAATTTCCTCTACACTACTTAATTTAAATCATGAAAATGTGGTAAAATATTATGGAAAAATTGGCAATTCATAAAAATTTGTGGGAACCCTGGAGGGCACTTTTTTCCCTGTTTTGATGTCACAGCTGTCTTCTGTGGCAAAGTGTTACACCTGGATACTAAAGATGAGATTTGGATGATTACATGTACCGTTTTATATAAAACTGATTCTGAAACTTTTGTTTTACTCTTTCCTAATGGACACTGAAGTATGACCATGACAACTTCAGCTATTCTCGGAGTAATCCTGGGGCCAGACAACTGTCAGGGTGGTGTTTTCTGCTGGCCTGCCTTCAACTGTGACTGGAGACTGAGTCAGTATAAAATAATGGAACCCTTTCAGCTGCAGTTCATGGACATGCTTTTTGGCAATGAGTTTATGAACTTAACTTCCATGGAAGAAATACAAGACAAAGCTACAAGCTTAATGACCTTAAGATGCTGATGCAGATCAAGGTGTGGGTAGTTTTTCCTTTTCACCAACCAGTCCTCCTAGTGACACCACATGTTATTCTGGTGATGGCACCGTGATTCTCACATCTCCAGAATCCACATTTTCATGGCCAGATGTGTTCCGTGTTCCCTGTTTTTCATATGATGCAGAGTTGAAGCTTGAGAAGGCCCATGGAGCTCTCAGAGAAAATGGGATGCTGCTGATCCAAAGCTGAAGTCTGATATACTAGAGGGGTTGATTCAGGAGGTAGTTAAGCACAATCTATCTCACAGACAGGGAGCTTGAGCAAGTTGCAGAGGCACTCGTCATGAGGCATCCATGTTTAGAAGAAAGGCTCAAACTGGCTATGGGGGATGGAAGACCAGCCTCAAATACAAGTTGTCTAACTACCACACGCTTCTCCAGAAAATGGGATGTCCTGAAGTATGTATAAATGCTTTTAAACATAAACCAGAAGGGAAATGTTCTCCTGCCTTTGACATTAAGAAACCAAAGAGGGGTGAAGTGGCTTACTGCCCCTCCTTTCCACTTGGAGAAAGCAACCAGTCCCTGGAGAAGATGAGGGTTGAACTCCTTTCGGATTTCAAGAACCGTAATAAGAGACACAGTTAGGGCTAAAATGGAGAAAATGTATGTGTTAAGAAGACAAGTACTTTGGGATACTCCTATGGGCACTGATGTATGAGAGATGGCCAGCTCTCTGATGTAATGGAGGAAAGTTTAAAAAAAAGTGTGACTTCTGTGTACTGTAGATAGTATGTGCAACTGTTAAACTAATGATTGGGATGTGGTTCAGATTATTCAGTAGCAGAAATCAAATGATGGCTAAACATGCACAGTGCATGCAGTGATGTGGTTGGCAGGTGTAGTTTTGGTATAAGAAATGTGTCAGCATTGTTAAATGGTTTCATGTTTCAGATCAATGCAGAGTTTAAGCGGATCACAACTATGCCTCTACAAAGTTTGTCACAGCTTGACCTACACTCCACAAGTCTGCTGAGGGTGTTTGCAAAGCGATCAGGGAAGCAGGGCAAAAAGCTTAAAGACATGGCGGACATGATTACAGTAAGAACTTTTTAACAATTACAAATGCATTGCATTGGGTCAGTAAAAAATTCTGAAGTATTCATTACAATGGTCAGTTTTCCCAAAATTTGACAACAGTATACACTGAAAGGACCCAGAAGACTACAGTGCACCCATATTGTCCCATGTGAGAAATTTGTGTGTGTGTGTGTGTGTGTGTGTGTTTTTTTTTAAATAACATCCACTAGGGCAGGATTAGGGCACTATTGAAGATGCGCTGTTATCCAAAATGTAAATGGAGCTTATTTAATTTAGACATAAATTAGTGACCTGCAGTGTCTAAAACAGGGATGCTTATGCACCTAAAAGTATTGAGTGCAGGTGCGTCCAGGTTTACAGCAGACTGAAACACAAGACACAAACCTTATAAAGCAACAACAGGTACAATAGGTAATTCTGACTAGTAGTTTGGTTTAAATGCTTCAATTAACAGCTATTAGTTTATTGTTTATACTGCTTATTTCATGTTTACCTGCTATACCTCAAATGCCCTTGACTGTTTATTTGCACCAATTTACGTGTGTGTGTGTGTGTGTGTGTGTGTGTGTGTGTGTGTGTGTGTGTGTGTGAGAGAGAGAGTGTTTAGTCTATGTCTAGTTCTTATCTAGTGTTTATACTGTTTATATTGTTTGTTTATGAGTTTAGTCTAGTTCTTATCTAGAGTGTTTATACTGTTTATTGTTTGTTTTTTCAATTATTCTATTTTTATTTATTGCATTGCCTGTTTGCACCGTGGGTCAGAGAGGACTGAAATTTCATCTGTGCTGTATGTCGAGCATGTATAGCATATTTGACAATAAACTTGACTTGACTTATTCAGTGATCATTTTCATAGGTGAACAGAGGAGACTGCAATTTATTTGGTTTTCAGATTGTTTATGCAGATGCCAGCCACACAAGTTGCTTGTTACTGAGCAACTTCAGATTTTTTGTCTTTGTCCACTTTTCTCTGCTACTGACTATTTGAGTTGAAGTGTTGCTGTGTTTGTTGTAATTCTTAAAGGAGATGCACAGAACCATGGCCTCACTTTTTGTTTATAAATGCCTTGAGACTTTATGAATGGCATAGGAATAGTTTTAAGCATTACCAATAAATCAATATAGTAATTATGATTAAAATGATTCCTATAGGTAGCGGTCTGGGTGAATGACCTTGACATATGTGACGTCACTGCAGGAAGGCTATGGGTCTCATCACCATTTTTGCTATACTAAAACACAGAGCTGATTGCAACTTTGAGCTTCCATTTTGAGCTAATTTATTGCCATGTCACGTAGATGTGTTGCTGGTGGGTGCAGCAACACAACATAAGGTGGATTTACAGTGGGGCAAAAAAGTATTTAGTCAGCCACCAATTGTGCAAGTTCTCCCACTTAAAAAGATGAGAGAGGCCTGTAATTTTCATCATAGGTACACTTCAACTATGAGAGACAGAATGGGGGGAAAGAATCCAGGAAATCACATTTGTAGGATTTTTAATGAATTAATTGGTAAATTCCTCGGTAAAATAAGTATTTGGTCACCTACAAACAAGCAAGATTTCTGGCTCTCACAGACCTGTAACAACTTCTTTAAGAGGCTCCTCTGTCCTCCACTCATTACCTGTATTAATGGCACCTGTTTGAACTCGTTATCAGTATAAAAGACACCTGTCCACAACCTCAAACAGTCACACTCCAAACTCCACTATGGCCAAGACCAAAGAGCTGTCAAAGGACACCAGAAACAAAATTGTAGACCTGCACCAGGCTGGGAAGACTGAATCTGCAATAGGTAAGCAGCTTGGTGTGAAGAAATCAACTGTGGGAGCAATTATTAGAAAATGGAAGACATACAAGACCACTGATAATCTCCCTCGATCTGGGGCTCCACGGAAGATCTCACCACGTGGGGTCAAAATGATCACAAGAACGGTGAGCAAAAATCCCAGAACCACACGGGGGGACCTAGTGAATGACCTGCAGAGAGCTGGGACCAAAGTAACAAAGGCTACCATCAGTAACACACTACGCCGCCAGGGACTCAAATCCTGCAGTGCCAGACGTGTCCACCTGCTTAAGCCAGTACATGTCCAGGCCCGTCTGAAGTTTGCTAGAGAGCATTTGGATGATCCAGAAGAGGATTGGGAGAATGTCATATGGTCAGATGAAACCAAAATAGAACTTTTTGGTAAAAACTCAACTTGTTGTGTTTGGAGGAGAAAGAATGCTGAGTTGCATCCAAAGAACACCATGCCTACTGTGAAGCATGGGGTTGGAAACATCATGCTTTGGGGCTGTTTTTCTGCAAAGGGACCAGGACGACTGATCCATGTAAAGGAAAGAATGAATGGGGCCATGTATCGTGAGATTTTGAGTGAAAACCTCCTTCCATCAGCAAGGGCATTGAAGATGAAACGTGGCTAGGTCTTTCAGCATGACAATGATCCCAAACACACTGCCCGGGCAACGAAGGAGTGGCTTCGTAAGAAGCATTTCAAGGTCCTGGAGTGGCCTAGCCAGTCTCCAGATCTCAACCCCATAGAAAATCTTTGGAGGGAGTTGAAAGTCCGTGTTCCCCAGCGACCGCCCCAAAACATCACTGCTCTGGAGGAGATCTGCATGGAGGAATGGGCCAAAATACCAGCAACAGTGTGTGAAAACCTTGTGAAGACTTACAGAAAACGTTTGACCTCTGTCATTACCAACAAAGGGTATATAACAAAGTATTGAGATTAACTTTTGTTATTGACCAAATACTTATTTTCCACCATAATTTGCAAATAAATTATTTAAAAATCAGACAACGTGATTTTCTGGATTTTTTTTCTCATTTTGTCTCTCATAGTTGAGGTATACCTATGATGAAAATTACAGGCCTCTCTCATCTTTTTAAGTGGGAGAACTTGCACAATTGGTGACTGACTAAATACTTTTTTTGCCCCACTGTATGTTGCATTCATGGCCCAAGAATGTTCAAACTAAAGATTTGGATGCGTTTTGCAAGAAGTTCACGGGCACCTTGGGTGCCTATGAAGTGGCCTCTCCTCTGCTCTGCACATTTTACTGAAGACTCGTATGAGGCCTCTGATCTGTTGAGGAGCGTTGGCTATAAGCTCGTATTGAAAGAGGGTGCAGTACCAGCAATTAAAGGAAAGGAGAACTACAAGAGGGGCGGCATGGTGGTTAGCGGTGTCGCCTCACAGCAAGAAGGTCCGGGTTCAAGCCCTGTGGCCGACGAGGGCCTTTCTGTGCGGAGTTTGCATCTTCTCCCCGTGTCCGCGTGGGTTTCCTCCTGGTGCTCCAGTTTTCCCCACAGTCCAAAGACATGCAGGTTAGGTTAACTGGTGACTCTAAATTGACCGTAGGTGTGAATGTGAGTGTGAATGCAGGGCTGCCAACTTTTCAAAATTCCTTGGAGTGAGATTTTTTTTGGGGGGGGGGTCGACGGCAAAATTTTTCCGCACACCATGCAGTAAGTGGGAATTTTGTATTCAGTTTGATATTCACTTGTCCCCCTGCATTCTGGTGTTTTGTTTGTGGGTCGTCCAGCTGGAGATGGACAATGAAGGGGGGGGGGGGTTTGAGATTTTGGATTTAGTAGATGTTCCTGCATTCTGGTGGATTTTTGGAGTGGCCTGCTGTGCCATACCTACATTCTTACACACCCTGACTTGCCAGGCCTTCAGCTTGTGGCCAACAAAAGCACCAAGTTTTGGCTTAAAAGCCCCCACACTAGAAAACTACAGATGACTGCCAATGTTCCTGTAGCCCAATAGACCTGTGTTTCAGATTTAAAGGCAAGTTCACGTTTGAAAATATTACATCAGCTAAGCCTAAACACCTTCTGAATTGAAACTAAATGTTAAGTTTTTAATAACTGTTGCAAAAATAAGATTGTCCCTCACTGACTATTCATTATGCATTTAAGGGCTTTCCCCACCACTGGGTTCAGCAGAAGATTGGCATGGGGGAAAATATCAACAGCAAAAGAACAAATAAAATGCTTAAACAGTAAGCAAAATGTGCGTGTGCTACAAGAAACATTAAAATGATTAAGTCTGAACAGTATTGAAACACAAAAAGCTGAACCTTGGCCATAGGTGGGAATGTGCACACAAAGTTGGGCTTAAAAATTTTGGTCATACTTAAATAAGCTATATTAATATATTTCTTATTAATTTATTTCTTATCTATGTTTCTTATTAGTAATAGAGCATTCGTCAGGGCCTGTTATCTGACAAAGATTCTCTACCTGTCTTGCCCTCTTTGAAACCCTGTCTCCTCAGTATATTGTTCTGTCTTTTTTTTTAATTATTCACAACAAGTTCAAGTTCTTTGATATTACAGGTGACCATGCTTTATTTACTTTAACTGAGCAATTACATACATCATAAATAATTAAAAATAAATACCCTGTAAATAAACAATAGGTATGGTGGCTAATGGCTCTTCTTGCATTTGTAATATTATCTCTTACTTGCTTTATTTTACAACATTTCCAGTATGGCTTCAAATAAAGTCATAAAGTATGATAACATACAGTAAACAAACTAAAAATGTGCCTTAATAAATGTGTGCTAAGGAGGTGCTTTCCTGTGCAGCTCTCGAAATGACATTAAATATTCTCACAACACTTATAGGCTAAAATGATTAAGAAACTTTATAAGTTCATAATTACGCCAGTAACGCCACACATTGGCGTGCATATGTACAAACCTGTCTGAGACACCCGTCTTCAACTCAGATACCTTCTTCTCCCTCCTCTTCCTCTAAATTGACGGTAGGCAATTATCCAACTTCCGGCGAGTGCAGCATCATTAGATGCGCCACCTACCATAGGGGAGTGTGTACAGAAGGGAACACCTCTCTGCCTGTTTAGCCGTACGTAAGGCATAATTGATCAATCGCAAGTGGTTGGTGCGATGCAATGGGTAGCCTAGATTAGATAGATAAACTAGATTTTTTGTCTAGTGTGAGAAATTGGAGGTATGGCATGTGAGCATGTGAAGACAGTCAAATGCGTGTGTCTCACGCTCATTGCGTGAGAGTTGGCAGCCCAGGTGAATGGTTGTCTGTGTCTATGTGTCAGCCCTGTGATGACCTGGCGACTTGTCCAGGGTGTGCCCCGCCTTTCGCCCGTAGTCGGCTGGGATGGGCTCCAGTTTGCCTGCAACCCTGTAGAACAGGATAGAGCAGCTAGAGATAATGAGATGAGATGAGAACTACAAGAAAAGGAAGGCAAGTTCAGTTGCACCAGTTCTCCTGGAGTGTGAGCCGAGGGTTGTTGCTAAAACCCAGGATGGGACATATTGCCCGGGTAGTGACCTCCTTGTGGTTGTTGCTAAAACCATTGACGTCCTGTCCTGAGTTTTAGTAATTGCCTGAGCCGAGCAGTAATGGCAGAGTACTCGGTATGGAGAAAATGGAGAATGAGTGGACCAGAAGTCTGATTTCTCTGCTGGATATGCTTGCCTCAGCAGCAATATCTCCACCCTTATGTGTAAGAAGCAAATGAACAGAGAACTGAACAAACAACTGAAAGCCAGACTGTTTCAAAAACGATCGGCCACAAGATTGGCCTTCAAGAAGTGAGAACGCAGATGGGTAAGCTGCGACTCTCATTTGGATACAAAACAACAAATAACTCGTTTACCTGTATTGTGTGTTTAAGTTGCTGGTATGTATTTAATTTGCTTCAGAATGTGATTCTCAGTTCATCTGATTTATTTAATTAGCCTTTTACGTTTTATCAGTGAAAATGCATTTTGCATAAGTTAACACCTATCCTATTTTAATGAGTCAACCCCAATCAATGAAGTCAAATTAGTTTTACTTGAGCAAGTTGGTAATGGTATTTCTTACTTTCACCATAAATTTTTATTTACATGACTTTGGTCTATAGCTGTCAAAGGCCTCGGCCTTAAAACCAACTCCTGCTGTGATGTCACGCACTCAGGGCTGGCTGGCTCAGCAAGGCAGCTCAAATGCCAACTTTGCAGTTGATTTTTATTCCTATTTATGCAGCATACAAGAGTCAAGGACGGAGATACTATCCACTCAGAAATGTATTTTAAAATAAAGGTTCTGTGTATCTCCTTTAAGGATGACATCAATGCTGGCAGGGAGGCCATCATAAAAGGACTCTGCATTTACCTCAGTGAGGATCCTAAGTGCAGGAGTACATGGTGAGTTTGTACAAAAGTAAGTGGTCCCTTTACCACATTAAAAAAAAGTTTGTTAAAATAGAAGTAGCAGCCAAAGTTGTCATCCCCCCCCCCCCCCCCAATTTTATTAGCCTTGAGGTAATGGTAGAAATTTGTGTGGCATAAATTCATTGTCTTAATGAAGAGAAATTAAGAGAACCTATCTGAACCAAGAAATTTTCCTTTCACCAGAACATGACTGAGCCCAACACACTAAGTGCCATAGAGGAAACAGTGGGGAATCTGTCACCAGAGAGACTCCCAGCAGTGACTATTCTGATGTGGGAGTAATCATTGAGGGTGGTGTGGTGCTACGCTATCTTGAGAATGTGCCCCTTGTATTGGCCTTGCTGCTTGGACTTTTTTATGCCCTAAATGTGAGGTATCCACCAAAGCTTCACTACACCTTCGAAATTATTCAAAAAGTAGTAATGGGGTCAGAGGCAGCAGAACTATCAGAGTTTTCAAGCTTTGGGCCTAAAATGCACCAGTGAGGAGAGATCACTGTTCCTGGAAAACACATGTAGAGGGAGGGAAAAAAAAAACCTTAAAGCTCCCCATTCCTGGACTGAGTGGTGTGGCTGGTTCTCTTACCACCAGTATTTGATGTCTTACAGTTGTAATTATTGCAAAGTTCTTTGCATATTTTAATATGCTGTTTGCTCATTTTACAGTTGTAATTGCTGTGCAGTTCTCTGCATATTTGATACTATTTTATTTATTCATGTGATTACATTGTTGAAAATTCCTAACATTGTTGCATGGCATAAGGTTCTTAAAGCGTATACGCAGAGCCATGGCCTCACTTTTGTTTATAAATGCCTTAAGACATTCAAGAATGGCACAGGAATAGTTTTAAGCATCAATAAATCTAATATAGTAATTTTTTATGATTAAAGTGTTTTTTTTTTATATATAGGTAGTGGTCTGAGTGAATGACCTTGACGTTCATAATGTCACAACAGGAAGTCTATTGGTCTCATCACCATTTCCACTATACTAAAACACAGAGCTGACTGCAACTACTCCATTTTGAGCTAATTTATCACCATGCCACATAGATGTGCTGCTGCAACTGCCAGCAACATGACAGAAGGTGGATTTATGTTGCATTCATGGCCCAAGAATGTTCAAATTGCAAAGATTTGGACACTTTTTGCAAGAAGTTCATGGGCACATTAGGTGCCTATGAAGTGGTCTCTCCTCTGCTCTGCACGTTTTACTGAAGACTCATATGGGACCTCTGATCTGTTGAGGAGCGTTGGCTATAAGCCCGTATTGAAAGAGGGTGCAGTATCAACAATTAAAGAAAAGGAAAGTATTTTATTTTTTAAAAGTGAGTTCAGTTGCACCAGTCCTCCCCGAGCATGAGCTGAGGGTTGTTGCTAAAACCCAGAACGGGACATATCGCTCGGGCAGTGACCTCCCCACGGTTGTTGCTAAAACTGGTGATGTTCCATCCCGGGTTTTAGTAATTGCCTGAGCCGAGCAGTAATGGCGGAGTACACAGTATGGAGAAAATGAGTGTAGCAGCCATCTGATTTCTAAACTGGATATTGCTGCCATCTTGCCCTTACGTGGAAGAAGCAAATGAATGGAGAACGGAACGAACAACTGAAAGTCAGATTGTTTCGAAACAATCAGCTTTCAAGAAGCGAGAACACAGACGGGTAAGCTCCAACTCCCATTTGGATAAAAAAAACAACAAAACACTGTTTACCTGCATTTAGATTAATACATGTAACTTGTATTGTGTATTTAAGTTACTGGTATAAGATTATTTAATTTACTTCAGAATGTGATTCTCAGTTTGTCTGATTATCTAATTAGCCTTTTATGTTTTATCAGTGGAAATGCATGTGTATGTATGTTGCATAAGTTATAACAACTATCCTGTTTTAATGAGAGTCAACCCACAATCAATGAAGTCAAATCAGTCTTAGTTGAGCAAGTCGGTCACAGTATTTCTTTCACCATAAGTTATTTATGACTTTGGTCTATAGCTGTAAAAGGCCTCAGCCTTAAAACCGATTACCACTGTGACATCATGCACTCGGGGCTGGCTGGCAGCTCGAATGCCAACTTTGCAGTTGATTTTAACTCGTGTGTGTGTGTGTGTGTGTGTGTGTGTGTTTAATTCCCATTTATGTAGCATACAAGAGTCAAGGATGGAGATACCATCTACTCACCTTTTATTTAAAAATAAAGGTTCTGCGTCAGGGCCGGCTCTAGGTCTTTGGCTGCCCTAGGCGAGATTGAGTTTTGGCGCCCCCCCCCCGAAAATAACCCCCTCTAATAACATCTAAATAACACTTTAATCTAATCACTCTATTCTATTACTATTAAACAATGTACGGTGCATGGACAATAAACAAGAAGTCATTTTTATCTTTTTCATTATTGTTATTATTGTTATCATTATTAACATAAAGTGTCACAAAGTAAAATGACCACACAAATTCAATACATATCTCCATATAATGGGCAAAAACTCTTCCGTACCCTGTTCAAAGTGTAGTGCATGGACAATAAACAATAAATTATTTTTAGTTTCTTTTTTGCTATTAAAAGTTAAGTCATCTCTGAAGAATTAACAAATGAAATGAATAAAAAAATTCTACAATTCTAAATTGTGCAAACTTAAGCACCCTGTTAGGACATCAATGGGCTGTATTTTCAAACAAAAGTGCTATTATGGGTACTTTGTTATTGCTGTTTGCAATAACAAAGTTATGGGTTAATAATAACTTAGTACCCATAATAACAAGTTATTATAGGTACTAAGTCTATTGCTGTTTGCATCTAGTTAGCTAGGCAGACATTGATTCAGGCGTCTAAAATATTAATTTGCCACTATAATGGTTGATATGAGAGATTAGATCAGACTTACTTGGCTCTATTTGTTTCTTCCTGTAGCCTTCGTTTGCGCCCTTGCGCACCCGAGAGTTTGGATTTCTTCATTTAAGCACTTGTAGTCTGGGCTACTTTTTGCAGTGGATAGCCATTCTCATTCCCCAATGAACACCGCTCCCCCCGCCCCCCTTATAACCTATCATTGTGCATTTTTAGTAGGCATAAGGAAATCACCGACCACTACTGCGTAGGCTACACTTGTTTTTCAACCTTTTTGAGCCAGGGCGCACTTTTTTCAATGAAAAAATCTCAAGGCACATCACCAATAGAAAATGTTGACTGTAACTAAAACGCTGTTGCCAATATTTACAATATACAGTCATTCTATAATTTTCCACGGTACACTTGATCTCTCATGGCACACTAGTGTTCCGCAGTACTAGAGTTCGGCAGCACAGTGGTTGAAAACACTGTACACCACTGATGCACTTGGTAACATCTCCATTCAATAACTCCATCCCTCCTTTTTGGTGGGGTTTTGGTCGCCCTTGGCGCCCCTGGGCACACTTTGCGCTCTAGGCAATTGCCTAGGTCGCCTATAGCAATCGCCGGCTATGATTACATGGCCAAAACAGAGAATAGCCGCGGATGCGCACTTGCGTGCCCGAAGACACACTATAGACAGGGCGAACCACTGTTAAGCACTTATTGTTTCATGATTAACAACCACCACCACACCCCACCCCGCTTTTTTTGACAAATCGCACCCTGACTACATGCTTTGCTGTACAATTAAATTAGGCTAAGACATTATAATGCTGACTCGTTTTCAGAATAGTGGAAGTCATAATTTTTCTCCCCCCATTTCTTCGCCCCTGGATGGACGCAGCGCCCTTAGCATTTGCCTATATTGCCTATGCCACGGGCCGGCTCTGTTCTGCGTATCTACTTTAAGGTATATTTGTGATAAATCAGGGAGAGGATGAAGGACAAACAGTTGTCCTTGTTTGGAAGCAAGATGGCTGCAGCAATATGGTCAGTGTTGATTCAAGTTTTTGACAGCCACTGAGGTTAACCATTTTTTCCCTCCTTTGCTGTAGCAGAAAAGCTCCTATGTATTTGCATCTTGACGTATTGCAGTGTTTATCACTGAAATGTATGATGTAGAGAATTGGTTTCAACAGGTTGAAACACTAATATCTGTTGTGCTTTTTCCTTGTTAATATTCAAGATTTTATTTTAACTTGGCACACTTTGCATTTGGGACACCTGTTGTGCTTCCAGGTTCTGGAAGCAAGGTTTTGACTCCTCATTTTCAATAGGAAAAGTGTGTATTAGACAGCAAGAAAATAATTGCTGAAATTTTATAACCCTGATTCCAAAAAAGTTGGGACAAAGTACAAATTGTAAATAAAAATGGAATGCAATAATGTGGAAGTTTCAAAATTCCATATTTTATTCAGAATAGAACAGAGATGACATATCAAATGTTTAAACTGAGAAAATGTATCATTTAAAGAGAAAAATTAGGTGATTTTAAATTTCATGACAACAACACATCTCAAAAAAGTTGGGACAAGGCCATGTTTACCACTATGAGACATCTCCTTTTCTCTTTACAACAGTCTGTAAACGTCTGGGGACTGAGGAGACAAGTTGCTCAAGTTTAGGGATAGGAATGTTAACCCATTCTTGTCTAATGTAGGATTCTAATTGCTCAACTGTCTTAGGTCTTTTTTGTCGTATCTTCCGTTTTATGATGCGCCAAATGTTTTCTATGGGTGAAAGAGCTGGACTGCAGGCTGGCCAGTTCAGTACCCAGACCCTTCTTCTATGCAGCCATGATGCTGTAATTGATGCAGTATGTGGTTTGGCATTGTCATGTTGGAAAATGCAAGGTCTTCCCTGAAAGAGACGTCGTCTGGATGGGAGCATATGTTGCTCTAGAACCTGGATATACCTTTCAGCATTGATGATGTCTTTCCAGATGTGTAAGCTGCCCATGCCACACGCACTAATGCAATCCCATACCATCAGAGATGCAGGCTTCTGAACTGAGCGCTGATAACAACTTGGGTCGTCCTTCTCCTCTTTAGTCCGAATGACACGGCGTCCCTGATTTCCATAAAGAACTTAAAATTTTGATTCGTCTGACCACAGAACAGTTTTCCACTTTGCCACAGTCCATTTTAAATGAGCCTTGGCCCAGAGAAGACGTCTGCGCTTCTGGATCATGTTTAGATACGGCTTCTTCTTTGAACTATAGAGTTTTAGCTGGCAACGGCGGATGGCACGGTGAATTGTGTTCACAGATAATGTTCTCTGGAAATATTCCTGAGCCCATTTTGTGATTTCCAATACAGAAGCATGCCTGTATGTGATGCAGTGCCGTCTAAGGGCCCGAAGATCACGGGCACCCTGTATGGTTTTCCGGCCTTGACCCTTACGCACAGAGATTCTTCCAGATTCTCTGAATCTTTTGATGATATTATGCACTGTAGATGATGATATGTTCAAACTTTTAGCAATTTTACACTGTCAAACTCCTTTCTGATATTGCTCCACTATTTGTCGGCGCAGAATTAGGGGGATTGGTGATCCTCTTCCCATCTTTACTTCTGAGAGCCGCTGCCACTCCAAGATGCTCTTTTTATACCCAGTCATGTTAATGACCTATTGCCAATTGACCTAATGAGTTGCAATTTGGTCCTCCAGCTGTTCCTTTTTTGTACCTTTAACTTTTCCAGCCTCTTATTGCCCCTGTCCCAACTTTTTTGAGATGTGTTGCTGTCATGAAATTTCAAATAAGTCAATATTTGGCATGGAATTTCAAAATGTCTCACTTTCGACATTTGATATGTTGTCTGTGCTCTATTGTGAATACAATATCAGTTTTTGAGATTTGTAAATTATTGCATTCTGTTTTTATTTAAAATTTGTACTTTGTCCCAACTTTTTTGGAATCGGGGTTGTAATTTGATGTATTGTATTTATATATTCTATTAAAATAACTTAAGTGATCAAATAGTGTTGGGGGATTGAATTAGGTGGGACTAAAATGATCAGAGCTAAATTTACTTTATTGAAACAAATTTCAGTAACTTTGCATCAACATGAAGTAATTGTTTTGACCGAACATGCATAGTTTGTGTTGATTTAACACAATTCTGTAAGTTGCTACCAAAGCAAATGGTCTGTGTGCAACCAATGTCCACTACTGAAATGAGTCCATTGTGTTATTATTTTTTTTTCTGTGTAGCCAATAACTCCTGCTACTCAATGCAGCTTGAACAATTGGTGCACTAGTAAGGGCACAGACTCAGCTGCAGATGCACAAAACTGTCTTCTGCAACATGCCTTTTGAAGACAGACACACTAAAACTGCTTTAATTTCGTCTTACCTGAAACCTCTATCGAATAATGGCTCGCAGTTTCCAACAACTGCCCCTTCTCACAGCTATTCACAAATGCCTCTGTATGCGGATAATAAAAACTAGACAAGGAAGCCATACTTTACCAAATTAACATTTCCATTCAGAATGCAAAGTGTTTACTGCCAAACACATAGTAACACAACTTTTCAACACCTGACAGAGAACTTCCCCCTAACTACCACCACAATTATATACTCATCCCTAGTCTTCATGTGGATTGTGGTTGGTATTTATACATGAAAAAACAGTGGACCGGTAAAGCGACCTGCAAACAGGCAACCTCACCAAATCCCACGGCTGTGCCTGAGACAGCTATCTGAAGATGTTGACACAAACCATGACACCACAACACTAAGAAAACAACAAATGGATGCAACCCAAAGAGGAAACCCCTGTACAAGAGCAAACAGCAACACTTACTTTCTGAGCAGCAACAAGCAATCTAACACCAGGGCCCTGTTTCAGAAAGCAGATTTAGTGAAAACCCAGAGTTGAAGGAAACTCTGGGTTTTGGGCTTCACAAAGCCAGTTCAGCTTGACTGGAGTCCTATCCTGGATTAAGGACTGGGCCAGTGGGGCCGGCGCCCAGGGGCCCAAGGGGTCCAGGGGCTTGGGGGGGCCCATAGCGATGCCGATGCCAATTGTGACATCAGAGGGCCTCTATTCTCTAGGATCTTATGACTACTTACACTGTTATAGGGCATATCTGAAGAAAACAGAGGGAAGGGGTGGATTGGTGGGCGGTGGGGGATGGCAATCAGAGGGCCCCTGGCCCTGCTGTAGTGCCTCTCGTGAAAACTCCTGAGGCCGTAATGTCTGCCAACTAGGGGTTCAAGGAAGTAGGGGGAATGCTTTCAGAGGATCCTATGATTATGAAAGCCCCTGCTAAGGGTCTTGACTTCTGGCTATCTGGGGGCCCTAGAGCGAGCCCTAACGGGAAAGCGTACTGTTAAGAGTAGCACCAAATTCTGGGCCCTATGGACCTAGCTCAAATGGACCCCCCCTACAAAAAAAAAAAACTGACTCCCTATGGGGCCCCCCGATACGTAGGGCCCTGGTGACTGAGTCCCACTTTCCCCCCTACTTCGATGCCCCTGAAGAGAGCCCTCTGATTACAAACGTCCTTACAAAGGGCCTCTGATTTACCAAGGGTTTTGGTGTTGGGGTTCATTTTTGTTCCTTACTTCATGTCATGTCATAGGCAGATAACAACATGCCTTGTGTGCCTCACGCCGGGGACACATACACACGAATTTGGCAAAGCGAAGCGAAATTCGCCATTCATTCCTATGAGGGAAGCGAAGTGGGGCGAAGGCAAGCGAACAGGGCGAAGTGAAGTGAAAATATTTGGCCAAGTTTAATATTATGCAAATGAGGAGCAAATTTCGCCTGCGGCGGCTAATCAAATCTCATCTCATCTCATCTCATTATCTCTAGCCGCTTTATCCTTCTACAGGGTCGCAGGCTAATCAAATCAACAACATAAATGTTTTAATCGATTTGATTCGCCGCTACAACCTCAAAGCCGTTGTAAGGACTAGTGTATTTTCAGTGAGAAATTTCGGAAGTCTAAGTGAAAATCTAATATCGATTTTCCAATGGACTGACCAGAAGGGGTGGAGACTTGGGCTCTCTATAGGCTCCCTGCTTCAGTACTCCTCACAACATTCTGACCATTCAGCTTGACAACTTGCTCTGTGTTCAGCCTGTTCAACCAGACTTGTTCAGCAGTTTAGCATCCAAGAGCCTTTTTAAAGGCTTATATCCATTTATATATTATATTATCTCATCTCATTATCTCTAGCCGCTTTATCCTTCTACAGGGTCGCAGGCAAGCTGGAGCCTATCCCAGCTGACTACAGGCGAAAGGCGGGGTACACCCTGGACAAGTCGCCAGGTCATCACAGGGCTGACACATAGACACAGACAACCATTCACACTCACATTCACACCTACGGTCAATTTAGAGTCACCAGTTAACCTAACCTGCATGTCTTTGGACTGTGGGGGAAACCGGAGCACTCGGAGGAAACCCACGCGGACACGAGGAGAACATGCAAACTCCACACAGAAAGGCCCTCGCCGGCCCCGGGGCTTGAACCCAGGACCTTCTTGCTGTGAGGCGACAGCGCTAACCACTACACCACCATGCCGCCATATTATATTATATTATAGGGTGGTGTAGTGGTTAGCGCTGTCGCCTCACAGCAAGGTCTGGGTTCGAGTCCCATGGCTGGCGAGGGCCTTTCTGTGCGGAGTTTGCATGTTCTCCCCGTGTCTGCATGGGTTTCCTCCGGGCGCTCCGGTTTCCCCCACAGTCCAAAGACATGCAGGTTAGGTTAACTGGTGACTCTAAATTGACCATAGGTGTGAATGTGAATGGTTGTCTGTGTCAGCCCTGTGATGACCTGGCGACTTGTCCAGGGTGTACCTCGCCTTTTGCCCGTAGTCAGCTGGGATAGGCTCCAGCTTGCCTGCGACCCTGTAGAACAGGATAAAGTGGCTACAGATAATGAGATGAGATGAGATATTATATTATATAACACATCACTGCACATTCAAAGGTTCAAAGCCTTTGTAAAATGCTAGTGCATTTCCAACAGCCTTTGTGAAGGCTCATTGTCTTTAATTATTATATTATATTACTAGAAACAACACTGCAACTTCAAAGGTTCAAAGCCTTTTTAAAGGCTCATTGCCTTTAATTATTGTATTTCGTGTGCGTGTATATATTATTAATCAGTTGTGAGAAGTTTAGGAAGTCCCAGTGAAAATCCAATAGATATAACACTCCCACATTACACTTGGCATCAGTAATATGGATTGCAAACAAAAAAGTGGGGCTTCAAAACGAAAAGCCAAAAAAATTAGGGAGGCAAAGCAGGCCGATTTTTTTTTTTAATGTGCCTCTGATTTCTAACTTTTTTGACAAGCCTCAAGATTCAAGTATTGATAATGTCATCAGTGGCCCAAGTTGTAGCAATAAAGAGATCACTACTGGCTTGATCATACAGGAGCCCTCACAGACCCAATCAAGCGTAGACCCGACCTGTCAGGCTCAGGTCTCAGGCCCACAATCAGACCAGGCATCGCCTGAGAAAGTGTTTCCAAGTGAGGAGGAGTGCACGGAGCCCAGTTTCACACCAGAAGCTTGGGACTCCAACTCCAGTTGTGAAACACTTAATGACCCTGCTTTACGGCCAAATACCACAACCAACCAAGACTGCACTCTTGTTAGTACAGGAGACTCACTGTCAGACCAGGCATCGCCTGAGAAAGTCTTGTCAAGTCAGAAGGGGTACACCGAGACCAGTATCACACCAGAAGCTGGGGGCTCAAACTCCTGGTGTGAAACAGATAATGACCCTGCTTTATGGCCAAGTTCCATTACTGAACAAGCCAAGTCGATTCTGGTTAGTAGAGGAGCAGCTGCTTTTCAAAATCGAAGTGAAAAGTACCTTGCCTCAAGTAGGGATAGGACAATGGGGGGCATGACTAGGAGTTTCACAAATTCCTTACTCAAATGTTCTCTACCTAATGGCCAATCTGTGACTAGGCAGTGGCTACTTTACTCCCCTTCAACTGGTTGCATCTTTTGTTTTGCTTGCAAGCTATTTTCAAGTAAGCACAATGCGTTTGTCCACGGGTTTTCTGATTGGAAACATTCTGAGCGTATCGGTGAGCATGAGAGGAGCGAGGAGCATAGGGCTTGCATGCTAGCATTACGCAATCGCTCCAAAAACACAGGAAGAGTTGATTCTGATCTTGTCAAACAAATGGATGCAGAGAGGCAATACTGGCGGGAAGTTTTGAAAAGAGTTGTTGCTGTAATCCAGTTTTGGGGGGAGAGGGGCCTTGCTTTCAGGGGAGACGATGAGCAGCTGGGATCACCTCACAATGGTAATTTCTTGGGCATTGTCGAACTGTTGGCCAAATTTGACCCTTTTCTAGCCGACCATCTCCAAAGGTTTGGAGGCAAGGGCAAAGGCTCTGTGTCCTGCCTCTCGTCAACAATCTGTGAGGAATTTATCCACTTAATGGGAGAAAGAACAAAGGAAGCAATTATCAGTGAGATTAAAGAGTCCAAATACTTTTCTGTTATAGTTGACTCCACTCCAGACCTTGCTCATGTGGACCAAATCACTTTTATTTTCAGGTTTGTAAATAATGGTGGAGAAGTAGTTGAGCGTTTTCTGGCTTTTGAGCCTATTGGAAATCATAGTGGGAGCAGTTTGGCTGAGTGTGTTGTTGCTATGGTGGAGAACCTGGGCCTAGACTTAACTAACTGTAGAGGCCAGTCTTATGACAATGCAAGTAATATGTCAGGAAAGTACAATGGAGTCCAAGCTCATCTGAAACGAATAAACCCATTAATTTGTTATGTCCCCTGTGCAGCACATTCGTTGAATTTAGTTGGTGTCAATGCTGTTGACAGTTGCCCAGAAGCTGGCCGTTTCTTTGACTTTGTGCAATTACTATACACATTTTGTATCTCGTCAACACACAGGTGGAGAAAGGTGTTTCGTGATACAGATGTGAAACTCACATTGAAATTGTTGTCAGGTACTCGCTGGAGTTCAAGAGCTGAATCCACAAAGGCTCTTTGGAAATATTATCCACAATTGAGAGAGGCACTGAACAATATTTCCAAAGATTCACAGGAGAAATATGAAACTAGAAGCGAGGCCTCTGCACTCTGTGGCAAGCTGGACACCCTAGAGACAGCCTTCATGGCACACTTTTGGGAGCGGTTCTGCAGCGGTTCCAAGCCACAAGTCTGCAGTTGCAGAAACATAACATTGACATACACACGGCTACACGGCTTCTCCTTTCACTTCGTGACTTTGTGGCAGAACAGAGAGACAATTTTGCCTTTTTTGAAGGGTCAGCTTTAAATGTTACCCATTCAGTCTCCCAAGACTACAGGCATGACCTCCAGCACACAAAGAAGCGCAAACATATGGCTGATGAAAGTGAAGAGCCAGGTGTTGAATTTAGTGGAAAAGAAAAGTTTCGGATTGAAACATTCAATGTTCTAATTGACAAACTTGTGTCCTGTCTTAACCATCGGTTAACTGCATACACACACTTGACCAATCTTTTTCATGTTCTTTTCATGCCTGACAATATGTCCAACAGTGAGCTCACTTCAAGGGACAAATCACTTGCTGCAGCATATCCCACAGATTTGGACATGAGCCTGGCAGATGAACTTGTACAATACAAATCATTCATGTCAGAAAATCAAAAATGCCCAAGTACAATGCTGAAGACCATGGTGGATTTGGATCTACAGTCCATTTTTCCAAATGTCTACATAGCACTCAGACTTTTTTTTGACCCTGCCTATTACAAATTGTGAAGGGGAACGTTCATTCTCCAGACTGGCTCGTATTAAGAATGAACTCAGGATGACAATGTGCCAAAACCGCTTGAATTCACTTTCTCTTCTGGCAATTGAATCAGAGTTGGTCCGACAGCTTAACTTTAATGAATTAGTGGATGACTTTGCAAGAAGGAAGAGTAGGAAAAAACTTATATAGCCTAGAATGAATTATTCCTTAGGTACGGCTTAATTATTGACATATCCTAATCGGTTTCCTTGTTAACTTCTTGACACAATACATATATCTTTAATCACTAACATTGTATGCCTTAATGTTCTAAACATACGGTATGTTCACATGTCACTTTATTTACTTCATTCAAATGTTGCCCTCTGCTAGTTTGCGACCTCAGTAGCCTGTGTGTGTGGGGGGGGGGGGGGGCCCTTTGCGAACTCCTGGCCCCGGGGCCCAGACCCCCCATAATCCGGCCCTGCTGGAGTCAGTTACCATGGCAACATACTCCATGAACCTAACCTGCTCACTGGCAGGTTTTCAACTAACCCTGACTTTCTCCTCTTTATCTGAAGCCTGCAGGCTGAAAGCATTAGCAGACATGGCGTGTCCTTTTGTGGAGGAGTCAATGGATATCGAAGCACAAATACTCTGCAGAAATCTCCATTGGGAGAGGATTATTAGACCCCAATTGGATGTTTTATCATTCCCTGATGGTTATTTGAGCGTTTCTGTTCTGCACAATCAGTAATTTATCTGAACAATGTTCTCAGCCCTCACATTGCTCACATGACACCTTGTGGACATGCACTCAGTTCAGAGCAAATTACTTGTATTGCACTTTCTATTTTTTTAAATAGATATAAAACATTGATGCGGAGCACGTGTCGAAGGCAACCGTCTGCTGGGCTGTGAAACGTCACTCTGGCACTGAAATGTCTATGCATGTTTGTGTAGTGTTTCCAGGATACAGACCCACTAGACTCCTCAAAGAGCAAATTCACAGAATAGCAGGTATCAGTCTAGAAATAATTAATGAAGCACTAATCAATTTGATATATTTTAGGGTTTTCAGGTGTGATTGGATGCATAGACTGCATGCACATCACAGCTCCTTCAGTGAATGAAGATGTGAATAGATCTTTTCACAGCATTAGTGTGCAGGTATCTTAAATACAGCCTTTAGCATTCCAAATGAAAGCTACTTCACAATACAGATACTGCAGCTAATTACTGTTGTCCACTGTGAAGATCATTTGTGATGCAGTCCACCTCATCACTAATGTGATTTCCACTTGTTGCCAAAATAATGCCAAAAAGCTTCAATCCTCCTACTTCTCCCCAGTAGTTAGATATATTAATGAATGCTTATATAGACTATAAACACATTCCCAAAAAAAGCAATACAGTAGCAGCTGCAAAAGAACATGAGCTTGCATGGCAGAAAATTGCTGACGGAGTCAATGCATGAGTCGGGGGGAAAAAAAGTTTTATCTTGAATGTTCCACTTATTCAACACTTATGTTCTGTGTGTTTGTGCATGCAGGTGCAACCCAGCAGGCACAAAACGAACTTGGCAGCAACTAAAGATGAAGTACAAAAAATATAGCTCAAACAGGTATGGTATAATTTCATTACAAGCAGTTGTGATGTTTAGTGACAGTCCTGCATGCCTTGGCGCGTGCACCTGAAGGTGCACCTCAGGCAGCATGTGCGCCAAACAAGCTCCAGCATGTGCGCCGTGAACAAGGCGCACCTGTCCTCAGTGAACTAAGTGTTGGGCTCTTTAAGGATTGCGCCGATGCAGACAGCATGAAGTATTACACTGCGTTCGGTGTGCATTACCGAGCCTTGTTTCCCATTTTTGTGATCATCCTGGTTCCTCGACTTGTTCCCAATTCTCATTCTCCCTCTGATATTCTGTTTGCGCCTCTATTGACCCTTTGCCTGTTTTCACATTTATGACCTTGCCTGCCGATTTGGACTGTTTCCTGCACTTTATATAGATTGCACTGTATCATATTAAACACTTCTGCACTTACATCCGCCTCTCTCATGCATCTGACATTTAGTCTACCCTGCCTAATTAAACAGCATTCAGTGGCTACATTCAACATGTATATTTTAAGTAGTTAAATCTTCTAAGCAAAAAAAATCAATTTCAGCTGTCCCAACACTGTCAGTACTTTAATATTGTCTATTTAAAAGCCACACCTAAATGCCTTTACACATACAAGTCTATTAAGTTGTGCTTACTGGATATGTTCAAATTTGACTTCCATTATAGTGAACAGAAAAAAAAGGCTGAGGCCTGCAAAACAGGTGATGGTCCACCACCTCTCACAGAGGCTGAAGAAATGGCCCTCAGTCAGAACAGTGGCTGGCCTATTGCTGAGGGAATCTCTGGGGGAAGTTCATCAGACCCAGCCACCCCCAGGACACAAGTGCCTACATAAGAGGTAGGTTATTCAAATTAATGGCATGTACATTCATCCTTTTGCTAGTGTTAGCTCCGTAATGGCCACTTAGCCATCTTAGACACAACTTGGCACACTTATGTTTTTGTAGTAGAAGGCTAAAATTCTTTAACTTGCTGCTGTTGCTTTTCCAGATTCTTAATTGTCCTTCAGACATCATAATCTATTTTAAGGTGACGCAGTTATATATTTGAGAAATTGTGATGTAGCCTGCATGCTGTAAGAGCAAAGTTCAAATTAGTTGAGGCACTTTTCTGGGTTATCATCAATTGTCTAATGTTCATCTTCTACCAGTTACTGATGGTGTAATCTGTCTGGTGGAGCCTTCTGCCATAACAGACCTCCATGCAGTTGTAAGTACTCTTACAACTGCATGGAGTCCACAAATTTGTTCATAATGGGTTAGAGTATAACAAATTTTAATTACAGGAGGATGGTGACACTTTATCAGCTGCCGCATAGAGGTCTATTGAGGTTTACACCTTTTAAAAATGGCATCTAACAGTTGATAGTGTTGTACCATAATACAACTTGCTGCAGCTTTTTCTCTAACGGAGCAATGCTGGAAATTACAATGAGGGAGAGGGTCCATCCACCTCCACAGCACAGCTCACCTCAGTAAGACGTTCAGCATTGACCTACAACTTACAGTAACACTAAATAGGCATGGCACTGTGAAATTCAATATCACTTTCTGTGTTCCTGTAGCTCCCTGTCATACAACTGTACAAAGTGTATCTTCAGAAACAAATCAGATTTAGAAATGGAGCACATGAGACTGCAAATAAAGACCAAAAATGGAAATACAACTGCTGGAGTATCAGTTAAAGGTGGGTGAGGTGCCCACAGGTTGATCATGATTGTACTTGTTTGAACAACACAAATATAAACTACTGTACTACTTTTGCACTTGCAGGAAATAAAGACTTCATAAAAATAGGCATATTGTCTTTTTGTCAGGAGGTGGAGAGTGAGTCAGAAGTGATTGTAGCAGATGGTGTCTAACTGCTCTACCATCTTGTCTGTCCATTGGGTGGTGTCAGGATTGTCAGCATCAGTCAGTTGAAGAGTAGGACACTGCTCATTTCTAATTGTGGCCATGTTGTGGAGAGCCACACATACCACAATTATATTGCATATCCTTTCTGGGGTGACCCTGAGCCTGCGAAGGCACTGGAATCAGGCCTTGAGCAGCCCAATGGTCATATTCACCTTGGCCCGTGTCCTGCTGTGAGCTAGGTTGTACTGTTTGCTGAAGTTCAGGGTAAGGGGTCTGCAAATAGGGCTGGCATGGGTACCCATTATGGTCTCCTATGATAATACAAGGATGCAGTTTAAATTCAGTTTGCAATAGGAGGAAACAAGATATTGATCATAAAAGGATAGAGCTATACCCAGTATATAAACTCACCACAGGCAAATTTACCAATGAGTGTACACTTGAAAAATTGGCAAGTCATGCACAGACCCAGGCCACTTCACTTCCACATTAGTGATGAAGTGGACTGCATCACAAATGATCTTCACAGTGGACAACAGTAATTAGCTGCAGTATCTGTATTGTGATGCATCTTTCATTTGGAATGCTAAAGGCTGCATTTAGGATACCTGCACATTAATGCTGTGAAAAGATCTTCTAGTCACATAATCTCCATTCACTGAAGGAACTCTGATGGGGATGTGAGGCCCCGACAGACAGTTGCTTTCAACATGTGCTCCACATCACCGATGTATATTTTAAAAAAAAAAAATGCCATTGGCAAAAGAGTACAATACAAACAATTTGCTCTGAACTGAGTGCATGTCCACAATTTGTCATGTGAGGGCTGAGAATATTCAGATAAATTGATGGTGCAGGAAAATGAAAATGCTCAAACATACTCATCAGGGAATAAAACATCCAATCAGGGTCTAATAATCCTCTCCTGATGGAGATTTCTGCAGAGTATTTGTACTTCAATATCAATTGGGTCTGCCACTGCTTTCAGTCTACATGCTTCAGATAAAGAGGAGAAACTCAGGGTTAGTTGGAAACCTGCTTGCTGGCAGGTTAAGTTCATGTTGTATGTTGCCATGGTAACTGACTCCAAGTCAAGCTGAACTGGCTTTGTGAAACCCAAAACCCAGAGTTCCCTTCAACTCTGAGTCAATTAACTCTGGGTTTTCACCTGCTTTCTGAAACGGGGCCCTGTATGTCCAATTCTTAAACAGGTGATCATGATCTCTTCTCTCCGACTCCTGCCCCCTATCCTTCCAATATTCACCTGTTTTTCAATGTATCCCAATACTCCTGCCAGGCTGACTTTGCATAGGACTTAATATAAATCTTAGCCTCTGCCTTACTAATTGGGATTTGCAATTCTATTTATTTAGTATTTGCTTAGCCAGCTTGTCAACCTGTTCATTTCCCTGAGCAGGTACCCAAAGAGAACTAGTTGAAATGCCCTTGGGATCCATTTTAAGCAATGTTATAAGGATTTAATTGATCTGTTCTAAAGTACTTACCTGATTGAATACTTTCAGGTGCTGAATGATTGACTGTTTTGTTTATTGCATTTTCTTTAACCCATTCCAGGGCCAACAATATTGCCACCAATTCTGTTGGGTACATTGTCACTCTTAATGCTCACACTATTCTTTGGAATGTACACTGCTGATCCAGCACATCACTTTTTTTTAATCTTTAGAACCATCTGTAAATATACATGTATGAGTAGAAAAATAAAAATCTAAATTTAACAAATATCCCTCACTGAATTCTTTTGATTTCTTCATTGCCTGATTTTAAGTAGTCTTCTGTGTGGCAGTGGGGGCGTGGCCAAGCGGCAGTCTGTGAATGGAGGGCGGAGTCAGGGAAGGTGAGTGGTTGTATTGCTACACCTGTTAATGTGTTTTGTGTGTCTCTTCCAGTGACTGCACCCTATAAAAGAGTGAGAAGGGGAGATCAGCGCCAAGGGCTTGATAATAGCCTGTGAGAGTTTGAGTTTTGTGCTGAAAAACCAAAAATAAAATAATTAAGAAGCAAACAACTGCCTGCTGTGCTTCTGTGCTCCACCCACATCAGGGTCTCACTACAATCTGGTAAAGGGAATAACCATGGTGGAACTGGAAATAATGGGACTGTAGGGCAGTACTGTAGCTGATATAGACAATGCTCTCTGCTTTAACATCACTATCCATCCAAAACTTTGGAAATTGGATTCATAATCCTAGCAATCTTTTATAGTACTTTTAGCAGGATGGTTGCCATAATGCCCCTGAAGATTGACCCAATATGCCATCAACTGTAATCTTCTAACCCTTGAAGGCATTTCCACCTGCATTGACACTGGGGATATTTTAAAAGACCCACTGCAAATCCTCAAAGCCTGAGCTTGTAATACAGCTAACATTTTGATGTTTGATTCTGCTACAGACATGTAGGCTAAACATCCATAATCAAACACAGACCTCATAAGTGCCCAAGATGGTTTTGTAGGGATGCTCTGCTTGCTTCCCAAGTTTGTCCTGACAAACACCGGAGAATGTTCCTTTTACATTTATTTTTGACCTTACCCAAGTGGACCTTCCATGTGAGCCTTTTGTCAAACCAAACTCCTAGAAATCTTATTGCCTTGACTTGCTCAAGAGGATGGTCATACAATATTAAAGAAATGGGTGTGATTTTTATGCCTTCTTGAGAAACCTATTACTTGTGATTTAGAAACTGATAATCTAAATCCCCATTTATTTGCCCATTTTTCTACTTCATTTATTGCAGCTTGAATTTTTGTTTTCACATAGGCTATGTTGTGGGCTCTAATCTATAAGGCCCCATCTGCATAGAGATTTACCTATACCTTGTTCAGCTGTTAAGAAGATATCATTAATCATAATGTTAAATAATGGGCTACACTACCTTGTGGTCTCTACTGTAAATACCTTGGAATATTCTGCCCCTACTGAAGGAGCTCTGATGGGGATGTGAGGCCCCGACAGACAGTTGCTTTCAACATGTGCTCCACATCACCGATGTACATTTAAAAAAAAAAAATGCCATTGGCAAAAGAGTACAATACAAAGAATTTGCTCTGAACTGAGTGCATGTCCACAATTTGTCATGTGAGGGCTGAGAATATTCAGATAATTTGATATTTGATATTCCTATCAAATAAAAAAAAATCCAGAATCCAACTAGAAAACCACTCTGAGAGCGCAGACCTCCGCCAAGAATCCTTTAAAAAAATCCAGGATCCAGAAGGTGAACCGGATCACCGCCAAAATTTAATGGATTGCTACTTGTGCCCAGTCACACCTCCTGGAAAAAATTTCAGAGTGATCCATTCATAACTTTTTCCGTAATGTTGCTAACAGACAAACCAACGCTACTGAAAACATAACCTCCTTGGTGGAGGTAATTATATGCCCTGCCACCTATTCCCAAAGATTCTAACTTAACAAACCCTCTTTCCAAAGCATATCCTAGGTTTTCTCTATATCAAAAAAAAAAAACACTGCTGCTACTACCTCCCTGTTAGTCTGTGCTTTTCTAATATCCGACTCTATAACAGTCCATTGTATTATGGCCCTTACGGAATCCACTCTGATATGGGGAAAAGAGACCACTGTTTTTGAAAAATTGAGTTAATCTTACTGTGATTATCTGTTCCATGGTTTTGCATAATTGTGATGTTAACGCAATTGGTCTATAACTAGAAGGCTCAGATGGGTCTTTCTCTGGTTTAAGAACAGGCATTATTGTTGCAAGTTTCCATGCTGTTGGAAGTTGACCAGAATCCCAGATCTTGTTAAATAGTTTAATACTTTTTCCAGTGTATTATCTGACATTTGTTAACATTTTATAACATACTGTATATCTATCCCTGGTTTACTGTTTAGCAAAAATAATTGCTTTTTTCAACTCGAATATATTAATAGCGGAGCTTTTGTATGGGCCTTGGCCCACGCAAGCAGAGCTCCATACTTAAATATGGTAACCCATCAAGTTTACTTTTCATGGACACACAGGGATCCCAGCTGTGTACGTCCGTCTGTGCCCCTCGTGATTCTGATTGGCTGTTTGATTTTTGGTGGGAACTAGAAGCGCAAGCGCACCTACATAAATTATCTGTAGACAAAAATAAGTTCATATTTATCAGGTTTTTCCACCGAGAACAACTCAAACAGCGCAACAAAAGTAATTTTTGCAAACTTTAATACAAACTTTTAAAAGATGTCAGAACAAGTTAACAAAGGAGAGAAAGATGAAGTCAAAACCAGGAAGAGAGTTTTGACAGAGGAAGAAAAGAAAAGACATGAAAGAGCTAGAGAAAGGTGAAGAAATCTCTCATAAGAAAACCGACAAGCTGAAAGAGAAAATGTCTAAAAAATTAATAGAAATGAGTTGGAGGAATTTAATTCTAAATAGTGATGTTGATTTGGAAATCACTGCGAAATCCTTTGGGATCTGACAAGTTGACCTGAATCCAGTCAGTGTTTTCATGAATCGTGTATCTTTTGTTTTCAAAACATTTTGCTATAAATCCCGAAAGCACACTGTAGTTTATAGGAATAAAAAGAATAATATACATGTGAGTTAAAACATGAGCTAATTTTATCCCTAATCTATCCCCAATTAGTAAGCCTGTGGTGACAGTGGCAAGGAAAAACTCCCTCAGATGACATGAGGAAGAAACTTCAAGAGGAACCAGACTCAAAAGGGAACCCATCCTCATTTGGGCGACAACATGACTATAACATTAACAGTTTTAACATGAAGTCAGTTTCGTTGATGTTATAACTCCTCATTGATGGAAACTTGAGTGCAAAACTGTTCATGACAACTGCAGTCCCAAAGTTAGCAAGTCAACTGTAGTCCTCAGCCATAAAAGCATTACTGTAAGTGTCCAGAGCATCTTCCAAGTGTGACTTTCAACTGTCTATATGGGGCTGTCCTCCACAGAAGCGATGTGATGAGACTCCAACCAGACATAGGGCATCAGGATGGATCAGGCAGGTCTGAGGAGCAGATGAGGTCAGCAACTCAATCTCAGGATTGACATGTAACTCAGAGGAACAGATGGGGGGGTTATTAGGTTGTTAGGTATGCCCAATGTTACCTGAATAAGTAGGAACAGTATACGTTTTGCACCGAGTATAAGTACGGACTCTGCCAAAACTAACTATGACAGCATAACTAAAAGGGGAGAGCCAGAAGGTAACACAGGCATGAGGGCGCCCCAGGACATAAAGCAGCCAGCCACTACACAGTCAACAAACTCGAGTGAGCAAGCAAGTGGGGGACTGACAGCATCCATACATCCCAGTTTACCAAAACACACTATCTGAGGACCCTCCAGATCTACTCCTTTACCTCATAAACACCATTAACAAAAGGCTTGACTAAACATGCTTTCAGCCTAGACTTAAACGCTGAGACTGTGTCTGATTCCTGAACACTATTTGGAAGGCTGTTCCATAATTGTGGGGTTTTGTAAGAAAAGGCTCTGCCCCCTTCACTATACGAGGTACCAGCAGATAGCCTGCACCTTTTGATCTAAGTAGGCGTGGTGGGTCATGAAGGACCAGAAGTTTGCTCAGGCACTGTGGTGCGAGACCATTCAGTGCTTTAAAGGTCAATAGTAGTATTTTATAATCAATACAACATTTGATTGGGAGCCAGTGCAGTGTGGATAAGACAGGGGTGATGTGGTCATATATTCTAGTTCTAGTAAGGATTCTTGCTGCTGCATTTTGAACTAACTGGAGCTTGTTTATGCACTTATTGGAATATCCAGACAGTAAGGCATTACAATAATCCAACCTGGAGGTAACAAACGCATGAACTAGTTTTTCTGCGTCGTGTAGTGACAAGAAATTTAATATCTTAGCAATATTTCTAAGATGAAAGAAAGCTATCCGGGTAATGTTCAGACCCTCCAGGATTTTGCGATGTTGCGACTTGCAACTTCAACGCAAATTCAACCAATCCCCGCAAATTCAGGGCGATGTTGCAATTATATCCAATCATCGCAACTTTCCCGCAAATTTGACCAATCATTGGCGTCGTCTTGAGGTGACGTCGACAAACTACCTTCTGCCTTACTTCCGTGTATACGTTCAAGAGAAGCAGCATGTGTGAGTCAGTGTTTATATAGGCTTAAATTCTGTTACTGAAAGTGTGTTATGTTTACAGTGAAGGACTGTGTGCACTTTACATTTTTTTTTATTTAATACAAGAAATTAATGGATGCCAACATTTTTGCCAAAATGGTATTTTATTTTCCATTGTTTAGGGAGCTTCAGCATCATACTGTGAGATTCTGTTCAAATTGTTTTTTTTCTTCTATGAAGCCTGAACCATTTATTTTATTAGTTTATAATTATTGTTTAATTTAGTCTTCAGGAGAGACTGCCTGCACACAGTACTAGTATTAATAGTTTTTTTTCTTACATGAAAGCTGAGGCATTTATATTATATTTCAAGGTAACTTCATATTGTGCTGTGAGGTTCTATGCACTTTAACTTTTGAACCAACAGGTGCATTTGGATAAGTAAAGCCTATTTTTCTGCATTTTTGTAGTCCTGGTAATCTTTTATATTGGTAAAGTTGTTTATAGAACCATTTCTCAGTGTCTTTGTTTTTTTAATAAATAGTTTTTCAGTAATAATATTTAACATATCACTCAATTTTAATCACAAAAAGAGAAAATCGCAACAATTTCTCACAACTTTCACTTCCTCCCGCAATGTAATCACAACAAAAACTAAAAAACACTGCAACTTTCATCGCAATTTTTTGGTAACCCCCCCCCCGCAACATCAGACATTTTAGCCCGCAACAATCACAAAAAAGGCCTGCGAAATCCTGGGGGGACTGAATGTTATCAATGTGAGTTTCCAATGAAAGACTGGGGTCAATAATCACTCCGAGGTCTTTTACTGCTGCACGTGAAGAAACAGAGAGGCCATCCAGAGTTACTATTTAAATCAGAAGACCTACTTCTAGCTGCATGTGGTCCTAGTACAAGTACTTCAGTCTTGTCAGAATTAAGCAGAAGGAAGTTAATAAGCATCCAATAATGTCCTTTACACATTCCTCAATTCTATTAAGCTGGTGTCTCTCATCAGGTTTTTCAGAAACATACAACTGTGTGTCATCAGCGTAATAGTGGAAACTAATACAATGTTTATGAATAATATCACTCAGAGGTAACATGTATAAAGAAAAAAGCAGTGGACCCAAGACAGAACCTTGTGGAACACCAAACTTTACCTCAGTATGTCTAGAAAAATCACCCTTTACTTCAACATACTGATAGCGATCAATTAAATAAGACCTGAGCCAGGAGAGGGCCGTTCCCTTAACTCCCACGACATTTTCTAGTCTATCGAAAAGAATGGAATGATCAGTGGTATCAAATGCTGCCCTAAGGTCAAGCAACACAAGCAGCAAGACACAACCCTGATCAGAAGCCAACAGTAGGTCATTTACTACTTTAACCAGAGTTGTCTCTGTGCTATGATGAGGTCTAAATCCTGACTGATACATTTTATGGATGTTATTCCTATGTAAATATGAGCATAACTGCTGTGCCACAGCTTTTTCAAGGATCTTGGAAATAAAGGGGAGGTTTGATATTGGCCGATAATTGGACAGCTGACAGGGACCAAGGTCAGGTTTTTTAATCAGGGGTTTGATAACTGATAGTTTAAAGGATTTGGGTACACAGCCAATCCTAAGAAAATAATTTATTATTTTTAGAAGCAGTTCAATTACTTCAGGTATTATCTCTTTGAATAGATGGGTTAAGGGGTCTAGTACACAAGTTGAGGCTTTTGATGCGGAGATTAATGAAAGTAATTAAATTTCTCTAAGGGGAGTAAAACATTCTAACTGCTGATCTGATACAGTTATATTGTTAACTACAGGGTCACTTACATTGACATTAAATTAGTAGTTTGAATTTTTTGTTGGATATTTTCAATTTTGTTATTAAAAAAATTCATGAAGCTACTACATACTGCAGGTTTGCATATGTCTATAGTGAACTTATTCCTGGTTAATTTTGCTACAGTATTAAATAGAAATCTAGGATTATTTTTATTATCTCCTATTAGGGAGGAGAGATGTGTTGATCTAGCAGCACTAAGAGCTTTTCTATTCTTCAGGAAGCTCTCCTTCCACACTAATTTGAACGCTACCAATTTTGTTTGATGCCATTTACGTTCCAATTTTCAAATGGTCTGTTTTAAAGTGCAAGTGTCATTATACCAGGGTGCTAATTTTTTCTCTCTGATCATTTTCCTTTTAAGAGGAGCTACATTATCTAAAATATAGCGGTTGACTCTAAGCATTCAGTTGCCTGATCAAGTTCTGCAGGGGCTGACAGTGACCCAATCAAAGTTGATAACTCTGGGAGATCATTGATAAAACTCAGTGCAGTAGTTGATGTGAATGTACGTTTAATACAGTAGCATGGTGAGGTGCATATATCATCACTCAGACATATTTTGAATGAGATGAGATAATGATCTGAGAACTTCAGACTGTGGAAGTATGACTATATTTTCTACGTTTAACTCAAATGTTAGTATTAGATTGAGGGTGTGACCACCATTATGGGTCAGTCCTATGACATTCTGATTAACCCCTACTGAATCTAAAATGGATGCAAACGCCGTTTTCAAAGGGTCTTTGGTGGTATCGAAGTGAATATTAAAATCTCTGACAACTAAAGCTTTGTCTAAGGAAATAACCAGGTCTGAGATAAAATCTGCAAATTCAGAAAGAAACTTAGAATATGGCCCTGGGGGCCTGTAAATAATAAGTAATGGAATTAACTGGGTAGACTTATTTTTTGAGGCTACATACATTATATTAGTATGAAGAACTTCAAGTATATTAAATTTATAACCAAGTTTGTGTGTTACACCTAGATAATCATTATAAATAACTGCGACGCCTCCTCCTCTGCCAGTTAGACGAGGCTGGTGTATATAACTGTATCCAAGAGGACTAGCTTCATTTAATGCTATATATTCATTTGGCTTAATCCATGTTTCAGTTAAAACCTTCCTCTAGTGTTAGGGTCGGTACCGACCCGTTTTTAGGTTTAGCATGCATAAAAGTACTACATAAATTTGTTTATTGCATCAAGACTTTTTGACTTTGTCAGGAACTTCTATTTAAACAAAATAAAATCCAAAAAAATAATTTTACTAAATTATAAAATGCTCTGGTGAAAATTGTGACCTTTGTGTTGTTAGGATCAATTTCGACCCAGTTAAAATATAAGATTATAAAACAATAATAAATGCCAAAACTGAAATCATAAACACACAATCAGCCAACCACTTGAGCTTCAGTCAGGGGCTTTTCTCTTTGCCTGTTTGACAGAACAAACAAAGACAGACATGTCCAGGCATGTAAGGCCAATTGAGTTTAGAGTTGGTGACTTCCAGAGTACACATCTCCAATTCACAGCATGCAACAATGAGAAGAGGACTGAATGTAAGCCAAGCTCTGGATCATATCTTTGCTGATAATGAGGCAGAGGACACAGATCAGTACAGCGATGGAGATGAGCAGGTCTCTGAGGAGGAAGATGATGTGGCGTATCAACCGGAAGACACAGACACATCTGATCAGTCTGATGAGGAGGTCACCGGTGCTGAAGCTGCTCCTGCTGAAACATTCAGATCCAAAAGTGGCAACATCTGTTGGAGCTCAGTACCTCCTGACGTACATGGTAGGACAGCTGCTGCAAATGTCATCAAAATGACCCCTGGGATCACAAGGTTTGCTGTGACGAGAGTAAGTGACATCAAGTCATGTTTTGATCTGTTTATGCCATTGTCACTAAAAAAAGTCATAATTGCTATGACAAACCTTGAAGGAAAAAAAGTCCATGGCAACATTCATGAATGACATGATGAAGTGACATTGATGAGGAATGCCTGGTGTTCTTCTCCTTGCTGGAGTGTACAGATCCAGCAATGAGGCCACTGATAGTCTCTGGGACGCATCGACAGGCAGGAATATTTTTTGAAAAAAAAAAAGACTTGTTTTTTGCTCTTTTCTTGAAGTAAATATATATGGGTCGAAATTGACCCGAAACACCATAGATGTTACTATAGTTGATAATATTAAAATTAAATTCTTTTTTTTTTGAACATTTAAGAGATGTGATCTAATACCCCTCAGTAATAGTCAGGTAACAGAACAACCTTTTATTTGTTTTGTAGGTACAATGCACAGTCCGTCTAAGGACTACAACTCCCAGCCAACTTCCGCGTTGACCTACGTCACGCATGGGCGGGATCATCTACGTCACTTCCTCTACAATTCTATAAGCAACTGAACAACGCTTCCTTCTTCCTCTTTTCTGTCTGGACTTCAAGCCGTCTGGACACAGAGAGATCTGCTCGGCCAAGCAAACTAGATAAAAACGTCTTTTTGTCTAGAATCAGAGTTTCGCGCTGTTTCTTTTACTTACCTTTGGCCACGGTAGACTCGAGAATCGCGCGATTTTGACTCAACTTGAATATAACTGGTTTCATCTGTTCCTCATCAGCACGTGCAAACTGCAGCCCAAGTGTTTTTTTAGTCTGAAGACAAAGAAGCAGCTGGACCTCTTCAACAAAGCTGTGCATCTTGTTTCTACAGAGATTTTCTTCCCACGAGCTACGAAGTTTCTCCAAGAATTCTCTGTTTTACACAGATTTTCTTCTCAGGAGCTCCTGTGAAAGTCACCTTCTCCAAAAAATTCTCGGCCCTCTGCAGAAGGGCGAGATACGGAAGTAAGACTTGGCATTCTTTTGAGCATAGTAATAAAGCTAGTCTCAGGAATTTTGCTTTATTGAAGTAGTGTGAATTTTAAACTCAGGAACGGTTTAATTGTGTACACTGTATGATTGTTCGATTTTGATTTAATCTCTCAATTGTTTAATAAGATAGGTTGTGCATGCCTCTTTTCCCTCTCTAATACTAACTTCATTCTTATACATATATCGACCTCATCAGGATTTCAGGGGATTTAATAATACTATAATGCTAGTGGGTTAGCTGTCTAGGGAAGCCTTTTGTCTCCAGGGACCAGGCTTCAACACATGGTCTCACACACACACTAGGCCTCACACACACTTTAGCTAGCAAACCAAAGCTAACTCTCTTTGTTCTGTAAGGAAACACGTGGTGACTCCCCCCCCCCCTTTGTTCTTTATCACGAGGTCTTTTGTCTCAACTTTAGATAATATTCCAAGTCCTGATTCAATTCAACCTTTATAGCGCACTCCCCCGTGCCCACATTCAAATCCACATATATCACGGATGACCATTTGAATGTATTTTAATTGTTAACATTTAATTTTTGTTATCACACATACACACACGCTCACACACAACCACGTTGCCACTAGGCCTCAAAAGCACGTTAGCTAGCCTTCCTTTGTCTAGTTAGCACACAAAGCTAATCTTTTGCTTACACACACAAACACATGCTAGCTAGCCTTCCTTTGTCTAATTAGCATACAAAGCTAATCTTTTGTCTACACACACACACACACACACACACACTGTTTGCTGAAGATTTCATCTGCTGTTATTCAATTTTATCTTTGTTATAATAAATTCCATTATCATTGAAACTGTGTGTGTTTGTTTGCTGTTCCGATATTTCTTGAAGTCGCCCAAATCTCAAAAGAATTCTAAGGTGTATATGAATACTATTAGCTGCAGCTTGGTAAGTGACCATAATAATTTGGAATATACCATAATCTGGCTGTTTGGTAATTTATTATTAAGCACCAAAATTAATGGTATGATTCAATTTAAATGATTAAATGTAAACGATTCAATGAGACTGATTCAATGGCATGATTCAATTTAAATGATTCAAATTAAATTATTCAATGGGATTGATTCAATTTAATTATTAATGATTGATCACTTAACACCAATCTACATACACATAAACATAATACACCTACAGTTTACATTATTCTCTTGAGGTTCATTTGACCACTTTTTTTATATTGAAAATGAGGTGTATGCTGTTAAAAGAAAGGCCCAGGGGGCCACAACAAAAATATTAAAACCAATCTTTTCATAGATAAGGGAGCCTAACAAGGTAACCAAGAGGTAAGAAACAAATTGGATGATAAATAATTGTTTTTAGGGTATTTTATGGCTGATTTAAGACACGGGTCAAAACCGACCCGTTAACATAAGAGATAGTAACAGAAAGCTAACACCAGAGCAAGGTTAAACAAAGTACATTAAACTCCTGATCAGTAATAAGTTCATTAACCATTAGCACTTTAGATGTAAGCTATCTAATATTTAATAGCCCCACCTTTAGATCAAAGGTGCTGGCAGCGGCTGTACAGTTAGTATGACCTTTTATATTAATTAGGTTACTGGAACAAACTCTGAGTATTTCTACTTTTTTGTTTAGCTCGGGGAACAGACACAGTCTCGATATAATGGACCCTGAGTGACGACTCTGTGCAGCTAGCAGACAGTCGGTTTAGTCTGTTCGTCTGCTCTCTGGATTGTCAGAAATTAACTAGGCCTGTTCTGAGACTATGACCTATGCTGCAAGAAATGACAGCAGCACCTTCCCGAGTGGGATGGATACCGTCCTGCCCTAACAGGCCAGTAGTGCCCTCAAAATTAGCCCAATTATCTATAAAAGCCCACACTGTTTTCAGAGCATCACCTGGACAACCAGCAGTTCAGCGACCATAACCTGCTGTAAGCTATATTGCCACACCGCATTGGGGTGGGGCCAGAGCATACTACAGCATCGGACATCGCTTTCGCTAATTTAAACACCTCTATAAAGTTACTCTTGGTAGCCTCAGACTGATGAAGGTGTATGTCATTAGCTCCTGCATGGATAACTACCCGTACGTATCTGTGAGAACTTGTGCTTGCCTAGGACCCTAAGATTACCTGCTGTGTCCGGCGCCCCTGGCTCCCGGTATACACCTGACTAAAGCTGCTGGTGCCTCTAAAGGCCTAGCTAATTTCACATACCGTATGATAAAGTCCCCTATAACCAGAGCTCTTTCAGGTTTTTCAGCGGGTGCATCACTAAGGAGAGCAAACCTGTTCGACACGTGAAGCGAAGAGGAGTGGTGCTCCCGTGGGCAAGCCTCAGCAGTAGCTTTGGCTCTATGCTTATGCCACCGAGTCATCACCCATTCGCCCTGCTGTAAGGGCTCTAATGCCGGAGTTGGGGGATTACTAACTCCACCCAGGGCATCCAGACTTTCCCCTGCAGAAACTACACTGTTCTCATTCTCACTGCCTTCTCTCAATCCTGGATACGTGCTTCTAAAACTGCGATCTTCTCCATCAGAGAGCTAACTAATCTGCACTTTTCACAAATAAAGCTGTCACTAGCGATGGAGGAAGAATGACTAAACATCCTGCACTCAGCACACTGAACAAGCTGAAGGGTGTGCCATGATGAAAAGATTCACATACATTAATTGAAGATCTGTTGATATTAAAGCAGATCCGATGTAGATTGCCTCCACTTGTGGTCTTTACACAGGAGGAGAAAAAAAAAAGCTTCTAGTCTTGGCGTTCTTCCGAGAAAAAAAAACGGAAGAAGGAAAGCGAAAGTGGAAAGTACAAAAAGGATAGCAAAAGTACATTAAAAAAATGAAGAGGATACTGGAAAATTATTTGCAGAAAAAATAAAGATTAGTGATTAACGCCACCACTTGTGGAAAAAGACTCGTCGCAAACAACTCTGAAACCAGGAAGTGCATAGCACAGAATGTGCATGCGCCAACTCTCAACCAACAACCAACCAGTGTCTAGATCCATGCACTCTCCTGAAGGTCTGGGCTAAGAGTTCAGCCTTTTCTGATTTATTTATTGCCACTCTATCTCCATCGTTTAATACTGGTAACTCTTATTTCCCTCGAATCCCATTCTTCTTATCATGCCCCATACTTCTGATAGTTGCACAGTCCTTCCAATACTATTGCAGTATTCCCTCCAAAAAGTATGTTTTTGTAGCCTGTTTTCCTTACAACTGCTTGTGATCTTTTATAATCTATTAGCACATGCTCATCATGAGGCACATAAAGACCCTGCTGCCTCCCTCACTGGATCCTCTGCAGTTTGCGTATCACCGTAACCGGTCCACAGATGACGCCATAGCCACCACCCTTCATTGGGCCCTTAGCCATCTGGACAACAAAGACATACTTTTGAATGCTGTTCATAGACTTCAGTTCAGCATTCAACACAATCATCCCTCAGCAGCTACAACCCCGATTCCAAAAAAGTTGGGACAAAGTACAAATTGTAAATAAAAACGGAATGCAATAATTTACAAATCTTAAAAACTGATATTGTATTCACAATAGAACATAGACAACATATCAAATGTCGAAAGTGAGACATTTTGAAATTTCATGCCAAATATTGGCTAATTTGAAATTTTATGACAGCAACACATCTCAAAAAAGTTGGGACAGGGGCAATAAGAGGCTGGAAAAGTTAAAGGTACAAAAAAGGAACAGCTGGAGGACCAAATTGCAACTCATTAGGTCAATTGGCAATAGGTCATTAATATGACTGGGTATAAAAAGAGCATCTTGGAGTGGCAGCGGCTCTCAGAAGTAAAGATGGGAAGAGGATCACCAATCCCCCTAATTCTGCACCGACAAATAGTGGAGCAATATTAGAAAGGAGTTCGACAGTGTAAAATTGCAAAGAGTTTGAACATATCATCATCTACAGTGCATAATATCATCAAAAGTTTCAGAGAATCTAGAAGAATCTCTGTGTGTAAGGGTCAAGGCCGGAAAAACATACTAGGTGCCCGTGATCTTCGGGCCCTTAGACGGCACTGCATCACATACAGGCATGCGTCTATATTGGAAATCACAAAATGGGCTCAGGAATATTTCCAGAGAACATTATCTGTGAACACAATTCACCATGCCATCCACCGTTGCCAGCTAAAACTCTATAGTTCAAAGAAGAAGCCGTATCTAAACATGATCCCGAAGTGCAGACGTCTTCTCTGGGCCAAGGCTCATTTAAAATGGACTGTGGCAAAGTAGAAAACTGTTCTTTGGTCAGACGAATCAAAATTTGAAGTTCTTTATGGAAATCAGGGATGCCGTGTCATTCGGACTAAAGAGGAGAAGGACGACCCAAGTTGTTATCAGCGCTCAGTTCAGAAGCCTGCATCTCTGATGGTATGGGGTTGCATTAGTGTGTGTGGCATGGGCAGCTTACACATCTGGAAAGACACCATCAATGCTGAAAGGTATATCCAGGTTCTAGAGCAACATATGCTCCCATCCAGACGACATCTCTTTCAGGGAAGACCTTGCATTTTCCAACATGACAATGCCAAACCACATACTGCATCAATTACAGTATCATGGCTGCGTAGAAGAAGGGTCCGGGTACTGAACTGGCCAGCCTGCAGTCCAGATCTTTCACCCATAGAAAACATTTGGCGCATCATAAAACGGAAGATACGACAAAAAAGACCTAAGACAGTTGAGCAACTAGAATCCTACATTAGACAAGAATGGGTTAACATTCCTATCCCTAAACATGAGCAACTTGTCTCCTCAGTCCCCAGACGTTTACAGACTGTTGTAAAGAGAAAAGGGGATGTCTCACAGTGGTAAACATGCCCTTGTCCCAACTTTGAGATGTGTTGTTGTCATGAAATTTAAAAATCACCTAATTTTTCTCTTTAAATGATACATTTTCTCAGTTTAAACATTTGATATGTCATCTATGTTCTTTTCTGAATAAAATATGGAATTTTGAAACTTCCACATCATTGCATTCCGTTTTTATTTACAATTTGTACTTTGTCCCAGGCGGCACGGTGGTGTAGTGGTTAGCGCTGTCGCCTCACAGCAAGAAGGTCCGGGTTCGAGCCCCGTGGCCGGCGAGGGCCTTTCTGTGCGGAGTTTGCATGTTCTCCCCGTGTCCGCGTGGGTTTCCTCCGGGTGCTCCGGTTTCCCCCACAGTCCAAAGACATGCAGGTTAGGTTAACTGGTGACTCTAAATTGACCGTAGGTGTGAATGTGAGTGTGAATGGTTGTCTGTGTCTATGTGTCAACCCTGTGATGACCTGGCAACTTGTCCAGGGTGTACCCCGCCTTTTGCCCGTAGTCAGCTGGGATAGGCTCCAGCTTGCCTGCGACCCTGTAGAACAGGATAAAGCGGCTACAGATAATGAGATGAGATGAGACTTTGTCCCAACTTTTTTGGAATCAGGGTTGTAATTGGGAAACTGAGCCTGCTGGGCCTGAACACCTCCCTCTGCAACTGGATCCTGGACTTCCTTACTAAGAGACCTCAGTCAGTCCAGATTGGGAGCAGAACTTCCAGCACCACCATACTGAGCACTGGGGCCCCCCAGGGCTGTGTGTTCAGTCCACTGCTGTTCACTCTGCTGACTCACAACTGTGCAGCAACTCACAGCTCAACTCACAGCTCAAACCACATCAAGTTTGCTGATGACAAGACTGTGGTGGGTCTCATCAGTAAAAAAGATGAGTCAGCATACAGAGAGGAGGTGCAACGGCTATTGGACTGGTGCAGAGTCAACAACCTGTCTCTGAACGTGAACAAAACAAAAGAGATGGTTGTTGACTTCAGAAGAACACAGAGTGATCACTCTCCACTGTACGTTGATGGCTCACTTATAGAGAACATCAAAAGTACCAAATTCCTCAGTGTTCATCTGGCGGAGAACCTCACCTGGTCCCTCAACACCAGCTCCATAGTCAAGAAAGCCCAGCAGTGCCTCTACTTCCTACGGAGGCTGAGGAAAGCCCATCTCTCAGCACCCATCATCACAATATTCTGCAGAGGTTCTACTGTGAGAGCATTCTGAGTAGCTGCATCACGATCTGGTTTGGGAATTGCAGTGTTTCGGATTGCAAGACCCTACAGCAGATAGTGAGGACAGCTGAGAAGGTCATCAGAGTCTCTCTTCCCTCTATCACAGACATTTACACCACACATTGCATCCGAAAAGCCACCAGCATCATAGCCGACCCCACACACCCCTCACATAATCTCTTCACCCTCCTGCCATCTGGAAAAAGGTACCAAAGCATTCGGGCCTTCACAGCCAGGCTCTGTAACAGTTTCTTCCCTCATGCCATCAGACTCCTCAACTCTGAGGGACTGGACTGAATCTGATGGACTGTGAACATTCCACTCACACTGCAGCATTTGCAGAGTGAACAATATTGCACTATTACTTTGCACTATTACTTACAGTGGTTACAATCTCTCTCTCTCTCTCTCTCTCTCTCTCTCTCACACACACACACACACACACACACACACACACACACACACAGTTTACATTTATTTATTCCATTTTCATACACTACTTCAATTCCTCATGCCATCAGACTCCTCAACTCGGGCTGATGCACACGGACTGTTGAACACATTGCAATCTTTGCACAGTGGACAATAATGCACTATTGCCTTACAATGTTTACAGTGCCTCTCACACACACAATTTACATTTATTTCCTTTGATATACTACCTCAGTATTTACACTCAAATCTGCACCTTATGTTGCTTGTGTCTGCACTTTGTGTCATTTATTGTCTATTGTGTCATTACTGTCTGCAGTGTTGCACTCTTGCAGTTTTTGTTATGTAGATTTGTTGTCCTGTGATGTTCAATGTAGCACCATGGTCCTGGAGAAACGTAGTTTTCATTTTAACTGTGTATTGCACCAACTGTACATGGTTGAAATGACAAAAAGACCTTGACCATAGAATTTATGAGGTTGTAGGTACAGTCCCTTTAAAAATTACAACTCCCATCACCAACTTCTGCGTTGACCTACGTCACGCCTGGGCGGGATTTCCAACGTCACATCCTCCATGAAAGCATAAGAAACTGAGCAACTCTTCCTTCTTTCTCTTTGGTCCTGGGACTTGGATCCGTAGGCATAAAGAGACACTATCTCCTCGGCTCTGTGAACCACGTGGTAACAGACAAAGGAGACATCTGCTCTCAGAGCATCCACGATTCAGCTCGATTTTTGTTTACCTTTGACCACGGTAAAAATCCAGAATCGTGCGATTTTAAACTCAGAGTTACAACCGGTTTTGTTTGTTCCTTATAAGTACGTACAAAACTTCAGCCCAGAGCAGTTTTAATTTAAAGTTTAGAAGTGACCGGATCCTTCTAATTAAAAAGCTGTGCACATGGTCTGATCAGAGACTTTCTTTTCATCACAAGCGACCACGCGTCAGACCAAGAAATTCTCTGCGCTTCACGGAGCGACTCACGTGCTTCACAACGGAAACTCCAAAGTCTCGGAACATATCTCCATAATCTTGCTATAAGCAAGATACTGAAGTAAGACTTGGCATTTTCGGCAAAAACCTAGTCTTAGGAATTAGCTTTTATTAAGGAGTGTGAATTAAACTCAGGAACGGTTTAATTGTGTACACTGTAGACACTCTGTGTTGAATTGATGATTGTTCTATTTTGTTTTTGACCTCTCAATTGTTTAATAGATAGGCTGTGCATGCTTCTCTTTATTCCTTACTAACATCCTCAATTTCCTTATTACACATTTTGACCTCGTCAAGATTTCAGTGGATTTAGTAATGTTATAAACTAGTGAAATTAGCCTATGGCTAATTCTTTTGTCTCATTAGCAATACGTGCTAATTCTTTGTTTTACTTAGAAACATGTGGTCAACTCCCCCATGCACAAACACACCTTAGCTAGCATTCCTTTGTCTTAGCAACCATAGCTAATTCTTTGTTTTACTTAGAAACATGTGGTCAACTCCCCCATGCACAAACACACCTTAGCTAGCATTCCTTTGTCTTAGCAACCATAGCTAATTCTTTGTTTTACTTAGAAACACGTGGTCAACTCCCCCATGCACAAACACACCCTAGCTAGCATTCCTTTGTCTTAGCAACCAAAGCTAACTCTCTTGTGTTACTTAGAAACACGTGGTCACCAGGCCTCACACACACAAACACATCTTAATTAGCACACAAAGCTAACCTTTTGTCTTCATCACAACACACTCACACACACACTCACCAAGCATATCATCATATTTGTATAATGATTCCAAATGCTATTAATTTTATATTTGTTATAATAAACTCAATTAATTAATGAAACTGTGTGTTAATTTGCTGTTCCAATACTTTTGAAGTTGCCCAAATCTCAAAGAATTCCAAGGTGCATATGATTTATGTAATATGGTAAGTGATCATAATAATTTGTAATATACCATAATTTAGCTGTTTGATAATTTATTTTTAAGCACCAAAATTAATGGTATTAATTAATGAGACTGATCCAATGAGACTGATTCCATGAGTGATTTAATGATATGAGACTGATTCAATGAGACTGATTCAATGACAATAATTAATGAGACTGATTTAATGAGATTGATCACTTAATTACCAATTGCACCTACATATTAAATTGGTGCCCCGTGTGAGGAGATTGGTGTTGACTTCTTGAATATTGTTGCAACAACAGATAAACTATCAGTTTGATTCAGCAATTGCTAAGGTATATCCCCAGGTGTGTTAAACGGTTAACAGTAGCGTGATAACTTAGGATAAGAGATAGCATCTCAAACAAAACAAACTTTATCAACTGATTAATTAATTACATAGTTAATATTAATTAATAAAAATTAATTAATAAATTAACTCATTGATTAATTAATTATCCAATATCCAACCTAAGCAAAATGGCATCCCCTCATGTCTCAAAAATTGAAGACAACGCTCAAGACGTGTCTCTCCTTGAGGTCATCGCTGGCCTCATTCACTGCTCTGCCTCCGAAAAGGCAAACATTAGAAACACGAGTAAGAGTGAATGCCAAAACAATATAGATAACTCGAACAAACATATGAGAGATCCAAAAAGAACCATTGGTGTCCAAGAGGCACTAGGTAAGCTATTCCTGTCATACTTCCGAGATACTGATTCAGAAATCAGATGCCTCCGCGGAGAGGTTGAAAGGCTGACCACCAGCAATGCCGAGCTGGCAGCCGATAATGAGTTACATAGGGAGCATGAGCTCTTGAAAAACTCCATTGATGATTGCGCCGAATGGCTAGAGAAAGCCGACAAGGCTGCCAAGAGGGCTGCCGAGGAGCAGACCCCCCAAGAAGGGCGTGAGGGGCATGAAAGACCCCCAACAATGTGCCAAAGTTCAGAGCAGGAAGAGGCATCTGAACCGGACACCGGAGAGTACCTGGTCGAGGACCAGACACCCCGCCAAACTCCATCAACTTGCTACACGACTTCGTTGTTTAGCCAGGGTGGAGCCATACTGTGCTCATCCCGAGCCCAGACCCATAGCACACCCAGGTCAGTGTGCTACAGTATCCCTGATCCATCTTCGGATGAATCAGGCTATGAATCTAGTGTGAAACGGGAGCAATACCAGAGTAGCTTAGATAGTGAGTACTCAGGAGAGCCAAGAAAGCCGCACAAGGGTGTGCACCAAACTCTTCGCTTACGGCAAATTGACCTACTTGCCAACGATGTTGAGCGATTCGATCCTGAGAATAAAAGAACAAACGTGAATGATTATTTATGAGAAACTGACCGATGCCTGATGGACCTACCGAAAGCCACAACGCGAGAGAAACTTAAACTGATCTGGAAGACCTCCAGTAGCAGCGTTCGTGCCTTTTTAGAGACACTACCCCCAAGCGTTCACGATAGTTATTCGAAACTTCGCAATTACATGAGGGAAGAATATGCGCCGTACACAGATGAAACCTCCATGACATTGTGTGCATTACAAATTAAACAGAAACGGTCTGAGGCGCCTCATGAGTATTATAGACAGCTACGTACTGCCTATTTCCAGGGTAGTAGTGCACCAGGCTTGGAAGAAGATAGAGGCTTTAAATCCCTCTTCTTACATAACCTCCACCCAAGCGTGCAGACCCAAGTCACACTGACATGTCGACGAGGTTGCTACTCAATGAGGGAAATTAGGCAACTAGCCCAAATGACCTGGGAGACCATTGTTAAACCCACAGACAGAAACAATGATGAACCCAGAGTCCTTAGGCTCCAGGATGCAGGCGGGCCCCCGCTAGCCTTAGAATGAGGTGAAGATCCAAAAGGGGGACCCCCTTGGAGAAATCCTGGTCCGAACCACCCCTTGCCGAGCCATCACCAGGGTGAGTGGAAGAATCGGCAAGGTAAGGCCAGGAGGGACCGAGGGCAAGTCCACAATGACCATGGCAACCGCCCATCACATGAAAAGGGTCGTAGGGAACAAGGCGGTTGGCAGCAAGACCGTCATCCCCGCTCTGGCCAGAGACGGCAGGAGCGCTCAGACCGTAACTCTAAACGTAGGGGTAGAGATGACCGAGACAGTGACTCAGACCAACCTGGTGAGTTCCGCGCAGAGCTGGACTCTGTAAAAGCCCAGTTGGCTGAGATTAAAGAACTGTTACAAAAAAGGTCAGACCCCTCAACAGATAAATAGAAACGAGCGTAAAAGGGCAAAAGGCCTACTACGACCGAAAAGCCTCCCATCACGAATATCAAATAGGCGACAAAGTCCTATATTTCAACTTTACCAAGCCGGTAGAAGTCTCAAAAAGTTCCTACCACATTGGTTGGGACCTTTTGATCGTAGGAAAACTGTCCCCCATTGCATATCGCATTAGGACATCCAGGCCCAATCAAACGCTCTCATATCGATTTCCATAACAATCAAATCAAGCCTTTGAACAGTCCTTACTCCAAAAGGGGGGGGGGGGGGGGGGCGGGGGCGGGGACGATAGTTAGGCCCATCCTGTCCACCTAGCTTGTACGCCTCACTCACCATAAGCGTACACTGACATTCCCAGTCACATTCACCAACCCAATACCTTTCTAGAAGATTAGGTTTACCAACCCAAACACAAACACTTCTTTCCTTCCTTCATTTCTTCTCTTTTCTTGTTTTTTTATGCATAGGAAATGAAGTATATATGAGTCATTCTATAATTAGGGGTACATTTCATGTAAAGCAAAATCTCAAAATATCAGTATTCTTTTTCAATAAATAACCTATATGTTTCCATGGTATATACCCTCAAGTTCCTAAACAAATTAATTGCCAAGCTTAATCTTAAATTACTTTTAAAATATTTTAATGAAAATTAACATTTGATTGTTTATTTTGTCAACCGTGTTACGGACAAATGTTGTCATCTTAAACATATATAAAAATACTACACATTTGAAAACACATTTGTTTGAAAGTGCCTAAGTCCATTAACAAGATGTTTTTAATTAATCTGTACAACTGTTATGGAAAATATGAATTTTGAGCTTCATAAATAGGATTTTATGGTTCACTGTGATGCAGAATGACACTTTTTTCAACATAAATCCTTGTTACGTCGAATTTAGAGTTGTTCTCCCTCCTTATACAAGACTTCCCTATCCAGAGATAATCCCCAATCTTTTATTTTACAGTTCATCAAACACATAAGAGATTTATAGCACAAAAAACACTTGCAACACAGTTGACAGGTAATGTAACACAATTGACGGGAGTAATGCAGTTGACAGGGCAGAAGAACAAGAGGACACTTTTTAGGATAAAAAGAGCTTTTTATTGTTTTAAATTTAACTACAAATAAGCTGATGAATTCAGGTGAACTGTTAAAACAATATTTAGACACAATTTCAGAGAAACGTAGCTTATTTAACAAATTGAACATATTAAATCATTCTGTTTGTTTGTCTGTCAATATGAAGATTAAGTGACAAAAACATACTCCTCCTCAACTGTGTCATAGCTGATGGGTAACACAGTTGACGGTAACACAGTTGACATTTCGGCCATTTTTAGAGTGTTGTGCTAACTGCAGACCTCAGAGCTTTCACTACAAGACCTTAATCAATTCATATTTGCAGATTTTATCTCAGATTTGGTTATTTCCTTAGACAAAGCTTTAGTTGTCGGAGATTTTAATATTCACTTCGATAACCCAGAAGACCCTTTAAAAACAGCGTTTGTGTCCATCTTAGATTCAGTCGGGATTAAGCAGAATGTCATAGGACCGACCCATAATGGTGGTCACACCCTTGATCTAATACTAACGTTCAGATTAAACGTAGACAATATAGTCATACTTCCACAGTCTGAAGTTATCTCAGATCATTGTCTCATCTCATTCAAAATATGTCTGAGTAATAATATATGCACCTCACCACGCTACTGTATTAAACGTACTTTCACGTCAACTACTGCACAGAGCTTTATAAATGATCTCCCAGAGCTGTCAACTTTGATTGGGTCACTGTCAGCCCCTGCAGAACTTGATCAGGCAACTGAATGCTTAGAGTCAACATTCCGCCATACTTTAGATAATGTAGCTCCTCTAAAAAGGAAAATGGTCAGAGACAAAAAATTAGCACCCTGGTATAATGATGACACTCGCACATTAAAACAGACCACTCGAAAATTGGAACGTAAATGGCGTCAAACAAAATTGGTAGTGTTCAAATTAGCTTGGAAGGAGAGCTTCCTGAAGTATAGAAAAGCTCTTAGTGCTGCGAGATCAACATATTTCTCCTCCCTAATAGAAGATAACAAAAATAATCCTAGATTCCTATTTAATACTGTAGCAAAATTAACCACGAATAAGTCCACTATCAACACATGCACACCTGCAGTATGTAGTAGCAACGACTTTATGAATTTTTTTAATGACAAAATTGAGAATATCCGACAAAAAATTCAAACTACTAATTTAAGGTTAGACAATGAAAGTGACCTTGTAGTTAACAATATAACTATCAGATCATCAGTTAGAATGTTTTACTCCCCTAAAAGAAACTGAATTACTTTCATTAATCTCTACATCAAAAGCCTCAACTTGCGTACTAGATCCCTTACCGACACATCTATTCAAACAGATAATGCCTGGAGTAATTGAACCGCTTCTAAAAATAATAAATTCTTCTCTTATGATTGGCTATGTACCCAAATCCTTTAAACTAGCAGTTATCAAACCCCTGATTAAAAAACCTGACCTTGATCCCTGTCAGCTGTCCAATTATCGGCCAATATCAAACCTCCCCTTTATCTCCAAGATCCTTGAAAAAGCTGTGGCACAGCAGTTATGCTCATATTTACATAGGAATAACATCCATGAAATGTATCAGTCAGGATTTAGACCTCATCATAGCACAGAGACAGCACTGGTTAAAGTAGTAAACGATCTACTGTTGGCGTCTAATCAGGGCTGTGTCTCGCTACTTGTGTTGCTTGACCTTAGTGCAGCATTTGATACCATTGATCATTCCATTCTTCTGGATAGACTAGAAAATGTTGTGGGAGTTAAGGGAATGGCCCTCTCCTGGCTCAGGTCTTATCTAACTGATCGTTATCAGTATGTTGATATAAATGGTGATATTTCTAGACGTACCGAGGTAAAGTTTGGTGTTCCACAAGGTTCTGTCTTGGGTCCACTGCTTTTTTCTCTATATATGTTACCTCTGGGCGATATTATTCGTAAACATTGTATTAGTTTCCACTGTTATGCTGATGACACACAGTTGTATGTCTCTGCAAAACCTGATGAGAGACACCAGCTTAATAAAATTGAGGTATGTGTTAAGGACATTAGACACTGGATGCTTATTAATTTCCTTCTGCTTAACTCTGACAAGACTGAAGTACTTGTGCTAGGACCACATACAGCTAGAAGTAAGTTTTCTGATTACACAGTAACTCTGGATGGCCTTTCTGTTTCTTCACGTGCAGCAGTAAAAGACCTCGGAGTGATTATTGACCCCAGTCTTTCATTCGAAACTCACATTGATAACATCACCCGGATAGCTTTCTTTCATCTCAGAAATATTGCAAAGATAAGAAATTTAATGTCATTGCATGATGCAGAAAAACTAGTCCATGCTTTCGTTACCTCCAGGTTGGATTATTGTAATGCCTTACTGTCTGGATGTTCCAATAAGTGCATAAACAAGCTCCAGTTAGTTCAAAATGCCGCAGCAAGAGTCCTTACTAGAACTAGAAAATGTGACCACATCACGCCTGTCTTGTCCACACTGCATTGGCTCCCAATCAAGTTTCGTATTGATTATAAAATACTACTATTGACCTTTAAAGCACTAAATGGTCTCGCACCACAGTACCTGAGTGAACTTCTGCTCCTCTATGACCCGCCACGCCTACTTAGATCAAAAGGTGCAGGCTATCTGCTGGTACCTTGTATAGTGAAGGCTACATCAGGGGACAGAGCCTTTTCTTACAAAGCCCCACTGTTATGGAACAGCCTTCCAAGTAATGTTCGGGAATCAGACACAGTCTCAGCATTTAAGTCTAGGCTGAAAACATATCTGTTTAGTCAAGCCTTTTGTTAATGGTGTTTATGAGGTAAAGGAGTAGATCTGGAGGGTCCTCAGACATAGAGTGTTTTGGTAAACTGGGATGTATGGATGCTGTCAGTCCCCACTCGCTTGCTCACTCGAGTTTGTTGACGGTGTAGTGGCTGGCTGCTTTATGTCCCGGGGCTCCCTCATGCCTGTGTTACCTTCTGGCTCTCTCCTTTTAGTTATGCTGTCATAGTTAGTTGCCGGAGTCCCTGCTTGTACTCGGTGCAATATGTATACTGTTCCTACTTATTCAGGTGACATTGGGCATACCTAACCACCTGTGTTTTCTTTCTCTCCCCCTCACCCCAAATCTGTCCCTCTGAGTTACATGGAGTCAACAGGAAATCTTTTGGTGGAGACGGTGGGGACCTCGACTGGCTATCGTAGCCTGCAGGGAATCGGCCGTCAGACATTCTGTCGCATGTCCCAGACCCGGTGAAATGTAACTGAATTGTCTTGGCCAGGCCTAAGGGTCCCATCTGCATCTCATCATTGCTGAGGAGTGTGCTCCCATCACCCAGTCAAGCATCCAGCCAGAGCAGGTCATGATATATTTTTTACCATATTAACATGCCATTGTGTGTTATGCCTGATGTAAAGACTCTCGTCTCTGCGAGCCTACCACACAGATTTAATACTTGTCATTTTTAGGGCATACCTAACAACGTGTTTTCTTTCTCTCTCTCTCTTCCCCCCCATATCTGTCCCTCTGAGTTACATGTTGATCCTGGGATTGAGATGCTGGCCTCTTCTGCCCCTCGGACCTGCTTGATCCATCCTGGTGCCCTGTGTCTGGTCGGAGTTTTATCGCCCCACTCCTGTGAAGGACGGCCCCATGAGGACAGTTGAGGGTTATACCTGTTAAAACTGTTAATATTATAGTCAGGCTGTCTGTTGTTGCCCAAATGAGGATGGGTTCCCTTTTGAGTCTGGTTCCTCTCGAGGTTTCTTCCTCATGTCGTCTGGGGGAGTTTTTCCTTGCCACCGTCGCCACAGGCTTGCTCATTGGGGATAGATTAGGGATAAAATTAGCTCATGTTTTAAGTCGTTCAAATTCTGTAAAGCTGCTTTGCAACAATGTTTATTGTTAAAAGCGCTGTACAAATAAACTTGATTTGATTTGATATTTTTATTATCTTTAGCTGTATACTTTGTAAATACAATTTCTAAATCAGGTTTATATGAATATGTTGACAACACAGTTGACAGACAATTAACCCTCTCTAGGACTATACAACAGTATTGATGAAAATATTGAAGAGGTGAACTCAAAACTTACCACACGGTCTTCAAATTTCCCACCAAAGAGGATATGACATCACATGATGTTGGTCACATGACTTAGGACCAAACCATTTGCCGATTTATGGGGGGGGGGGGGGTTCAGTGGGTAACACAGTTGACATAAGTTTCTCGGACGCACACAAAATTCTTCATTTAATTTATAATATAAAGCATTTTAGGCTTTTAAACACTTTTGTCATATTATAATAATTACCATGAATAAATATTTGTAAAAATTTTAAACAAAAACCTTTTTTTAAAATGTAAATATGAAGACCAAACCTGACATTTGGAAAATCGGACAGCATAAAAACACCAAATTCCAGTATTATATATGCATTTTTGCAGAGTAAAATGATGTAATTTGTTGATTTTTTTGTATTATATAAAAGAGAAATGTGTGCTAATGTACAAAAGATCATTGGCTGAAGTTAATAGTTAGTGAAACTGACAAATACAGCACATGGACTTGAGATGTACCCCTAATTATAGAATGACTCATATGTTTCATGTTCAATGTTTAATTTTTTTTTAGATGTGACTCTGACCTACTGAGATAGAGTGATCATATGCCCAAATGCCTATAGAGTGATTATATGCTCAAAATGCCTCTGCCTCCAACTGTCTTACTGGAACTCATGAGTTTACCCAGTTTTCACAGGACACCATGGACTGTACAGAGCAAGGGCTATGGATACGTGGACTGTACGGTACTGTGCTCTCAGTGCTACGACTCCATCATACCCCTGAGACCAAAAGGGGGATTGTAGGTATAGTCCCTTTAAAAACTACAACTCCCATCACCAACTTCCGCGTTGACCTACATCACGCCTGGGCGGGATTTCCAATGTCACATCCTCCATGAAAGCATAAGAAACTGAGCAACGCTTCCTTCTTTCTCTTTGGTCCTGGGACTTGGATCCGTAGGCATAAAGAGACACTATCTCCTCGGCTCTGTGAACCACGCGGTAACAGACAAAAGGAGACATCTGCTCTCAGAGCATCCACGATTCAGCGCGATTTTTGTTTACCTTTGGCCACTGTAAAAATCCAGAATCGCGCGATTTTAAACTCAAATAGAGTTACAACCGGTTTTGTTTGTTCCTTATAAGTACGTACAAAACTTCAGCCCAGAGCAGTTTTAATTTAAAGTTTAGAAGCGACCGGATCCTTCTAATTAAAAAGCTGTGCACATGGTCTGATCAGAGACTTTCTTTTCATCACAAGCGACCACGCGTCAGACCAAGAAATTCTCTGCGCTTCACGGAGCGACTCACGTGCTTCACAACGGAAACTCCAAAGTCTCGGAACATATCTCCATAATCTTGCTATAAGCAAGATACTGAAGTAAGACTTGGCATTTTCGGCAAAAACCTAGCCTTAGGAATTAGCTTTTATTAAGGAGTGTGAATTAAACTCAGGAACGGTTTAATTGTGTACACTGTAGACACTCTGTGTTGAATTGATGATTGTTCTATTTTGTTTTTGACCTCTCAATTGTTTAATAGATAGGCTGTGCATGCTTCTCTTTATTCCTTACTAACATCCTCAATTTCCTTATTACACATTTTGACCTCATCAAGATTTCAGTGGATTTAGTAATATTATAAGCTAGTGAAATTAGCCTATGGCTAATTCTTTTGTCTCATTAGCAATACGCGCTAATTCTTTGTTTTACTTAGAAACACGTGGTCAACTCCCCCACGCACAAACACACCTTAGCTAGCATTCCTTTGTCTTAGCAACCAAAGCTAATTCTTTGTTTTACTTAGAAACACGTGGTCAACTCCCCCATGCACAAACACACCCTAGCTAGCATTCCTTTGTCTTAGCAACCAAAGCTAACTCTCTTGTGTTACTTAGAAACACGTGGTCACCAGGCCTCACACACACAAACACATCTTAATTAGCACACAAAGCTAATCTTTTGTCTTCATCACAACACACTCACACACACACTCATCAAGCATATCATCATATTTGTATATAATGATTCCAACTGCTATTAATTTTATCTTTGTTATAATAAATTCAATTAATTAATGAAACTGTGTTCATTTGCTGTTCCAATACTTTTGAAGTCGCCCAAATCTCATGAATTCCAAGGTGCATATGATTTATGTAATATGGTAAGTGATCATAATAATTTGGAATATACCATAATTTAGCTGTTTGGTAATTTATTATTAAGCACCAAAATTAATGGTATTAATTAATGAGACTGATCCAATGAGACTGATTCCATGAGTGATTTAATGATAATATGAGACTGATTCAATGAGAATTATTCAATGAGACTGATTCAATGACAATAATTAATGAGACTGATTTAATTAGATTGATCACTTAATTACCAATTGCACCTACAAGGTAAAATATCAAATAATGTGCTGTTTGGTTTTGAGTGCAATACAGGTCAAAGATTACTTCGTTGTTTTTAGTTTTAATTTCAATTTCAACATGCTGTCCCACCTTTTTCTGATTTGGGGTTGTATAATAAATCTCTTTCACAACCATTTTTGAGGAATTATACAGAGCATGGCCCATAAATACCACAGGAGGGCACCAAAACACCTGATGTCGCTAGAGAACAGTTAAAATCACATACCGAAGTAAAATTAAAGTGAATACTGAATGCATCTATGAAGCGTATAAATGAATAAAAATAAACTAAGACTTTGCTTTTAAAAAAAAAAATGCGCAAAAGGCTATGAGAATAGTGGCTGAGTGTGCATGCTGCTGATCACTTCGATAGAAAGATTTTTATCTCAGTATATTTGTTTCAGAGTCTGAGCAGCACATTCCATGTAGGTGGCATGGATAATTGTGATGCACCTATTCTAATTTTAAAAAGAAAACAGCTATTCAAAGCCAGTAGGTCATTTCAGGTAGGTCAGCTAAAGCTGTACCACAAAAATACATTTCTATCTTTTAGTTGAGCAAGGTTATACAAGATAGAGAAGTGAGCACCTGAAATCCTAGTCTGGCTAACGCGACTTCAAAGCTAAGCTCGCAACAGGCCCTCGTGTTGCGTCACGCTTAGGATGGGCGGGCCCAGGCTACTGAAATCCAGTCATTTGAGCATTAGGTGGGTATTCATCCAATATAATGGTTATCCACTCTAATTTTTTTCGTTTGCAAAGCCGAGATAACATTTTTAAATTATTATATTTCGAGTAATTGTGTACGAGATTATATTCACAATTCACTTGATGGCATGCAAAGATTCTTGTCCTTCTAAGTAGAATATACATTTTGGCACTGGTCTTGACTTTAAAAGTACCTCTCTAATTGTAACCCTGAGATAAAAGGCTTAATGCCCTCAGGTGAATAGAGAGTTATGTAAACTATTGGAAATACAGTGCACAAAAAGATTGACTGAATTTTTGGTCCAGTTTTATTAATTTACTTCACCTTAAGACCTGGCCATGTTGGTCCAATGAACTATAATTTGCTGGCGAAACAATATAGTTAAAAATACTTTGTTTACTCATGTACTCGGGATGTGATTACACATACTTGGCCATTTGTGTCCCACCAATGATAATAAATTTCCAAATATCTACACCTATAAAACAAAGGCACAATGAGTTTTAAACACAAGTGTCCTTCACAACAGCTTATGAGTATGTTTCGGATAAACAAATTAAAACATTTATAAATTAAAACATGAATAAAATTTCGCTACAGAGTTTAGAAAACAGCACTATTACCTGTCCCAGTCCACTATAACTACATTTAACCACACATTGGCAAAATGCTGTAATGCATATGTGAACCCATTTAACATCCCATACTTGAGAAATATTCCACAAGTCACATGTTCAGCAGGAAGTTACATGATCAAAATTTCCTGAAGATCATGCAGAGAAGAAATGTTCTCATTTTAAAAAAAAATTTCATTTTAAATGATAATGATACTAACTGAAGGTGCAACTCTTATCCAAATTACAGAGTGAAAGTAAATTATTAATAAAAAAAATACATTTAAATTAATCATTTGAATGTCCTTAATATCCTTATGGCATCAGTATGGATGCTAGTGAAATGATCAGCCCTGTTATTCATTTCAGAGCAATATTTAGTCACTGTTAGCAATGAAACCTTGGGGGTTGCCTAAGATGGGTTGACTGGTTAAATGCATATTGTCAAAGATTCAATATAATCCACCTTCCAGAGGAGAAGTTTTGCTGATAGTGTTCCTCAGGTTGAGCGTTTCATCAGTTGGTCGTATATGGCAGTGGTGATGCCCCAGGAGATGCAAGAGCGCAGGATTACTAACGATCCTCCACGATACAGCAATACCAGACTTTGCTGTCGTTTCTGCCACAGCTGATGCCAGCTGGCCCTCACCCCCAGGTTGTCTCCACCGACCTGGGCCTGCATGTTAGCTACCAACACTGAAAGTGGATACAAAGGCAAGCTGATCATAATGGAGCTCACCATCCCTGACACAAAAGATGAGGCTATGGGGGGACAATCTTGCTCGCGTAATAATCTGGACAATGGATCCTTCAGGCCAAAGTAAAGACTGCTCCCTAATGCGTTGCGAGTAAGAGTGGGGAAAAAAGCTCGGTACCACCCATTAACTAAAGTTTCGGACCTCATCCTGCCCACAATTTTGCTGAGAGTGGGAAGGCTATGGTCATTGCCACTGTTTTGTAGGATACTCTGTACACGCTCAAAGGGGGTAAAAAATAAACCCTCCACTATCCCTGTCCCAAGCCCAGCCAGGGCAGGAAGCATTGCCCTGGGAAAATATGATCCAGCCCAAGGGGATAGCTGCTGTAAGAGGGTGTTCTGGAGGCCAAAGAGGATGGTTCCCTGAAGAGTCTTCATTAGCAAAGGTGGCACTACTCCACGGTAAAGTTTCAGCAGCCCTTCCTCATATAACTGCAGCACAGCCTCATGGATCAGTGTGCTGTGCAACTGCTGGCGAAACACAGTTTTGTACATGGGGAAAGTGATGACAGTGCAGATGAGGCTGGACATTCCACCATTCATATAACTATGGAAAGAAATACCTGGCTCTGAGACATCATGCTTTCCATTGCTGTCTGCAAGATTTGGCTGCATTTCTCTCTTTGGTGAATAGCACATTGCTGGGGCAGAAAAAAAAAAGAGATAAAATTAGTTTTCATACTAAGTAACACACATCAGTATATTGTTCACACTTGTGTTCAGTACTGAGGACTGAATGTAAAATTAAGAAACGATTCAGATCTCTGCAGTTTCTTCTTATTTCCTTTCTTGCAAAAATGTTCCAAAATGAAAGCGTGCTTTAGGTTTTCATAAAGTAATGTAACAGATGTTTCTACACCTTAATGACTGAAAATGATTTGAGCCCCCGGATGTCAGAGCTTTATGTATTTCTCATCTCATCTCATTATCTCTAGCCGCTTTATCCTTCTACAGGGTCGCAGGCAAGCTGGAGCCTGTCCCAGCTGACTACGGGCGAAAGGCGGGGTACACCCTGGACAAGTCGCCAGGTCATCACAGGGCTGACACATAGACACAGACAACCATTCACACTCACACCTACGGTCAATTTAGAGTCACCAGTTAACCTAACCTGCATGTCTTTGGACTGTGGGGGAAACCGGAGCACCCGGAGGGAACCCACGCGGACACGGGGAGAACATGCAAACTCCACACAGAAAGGCCCTCGCCAGCCCCGGGGCTCGAACCCAGGACCTTCTTGCTGTGAGGCGACAGCGCTAACCACTACACCACCGTGCCGCCCGCTTTATGTATTTATTTAAAAAATAAAAAAAAATTTTAAAAACCACCCACTCCATAGCCATGCCACCCAGTCATACTGTGCAAACATGGGAAGCCTTTAGTCAGGAAGATGTCCAAGAAAATCCCCTTCATAGGCTTGAGGGTTCTCCTTATTTCAGGTGTGTGTGAAATTTTTTTTTAAAAGATCTGATATTACCCCAACATGGTAGAATGATTAAAATGACCATTCAATGAGCAAGAAAAACACACAATCTATACCCATTTTCATAAGAACTTAACACACTTACTGACTGAAAGATAGAGATAGCTTGTAGGACATTTCAGTATTTCAGATTTTTCCACCTGAGTAAAAAGCAGTGCAAATTTTATTATTTTAGTAAGTTTAACTAATAACTCCATCCATTATCTATAATGCTTATCTGTCAGGGTCATGGGGAAAGCTGGAGCCAGTCTCAGCTGACTCTGTGCAAAAGGTGAGCTACAGTGTCTTGCAAAAGTATTTATCCCCCTTGGTGTTTGTCCTGTTTTGTTGCATTACAAGCTGGAATTAAAATTGATTTTTGGGGGGTTAGCATCATTTGATTTACACAACATGCCTACCACTTTAAAGGTGCAAATTGTTGTTTAATTGAGACACAAACAATAATTAAGATGAAAAAACAGAAATCTGGAGTGTGCATAGGTATTCACCCCCGGTTGCACCCATCATTTACACGAAAACTCCGGGCAAAGTGGAGATTTGTGAAAACTCAGTTTTCATGCCTGCGTGTAAATAGTGGAAAACGGAGTTTTCTCCGTGTTATGGGGAAAACGGAGTTTTAGCATTGCGATCTGACGGCCCCTCCTCCTTGGCTTTCAGATCTCTGGTTGGCTTTCTATTTGTTTGACACGTTTTTGAGCATTGTGTAAACGGAATTATTTTCTAGTACGGGGAGGAGAAGATACCCGTTTTCATAAATACCCGGCTACGTGTAAACGAAGTAAAAATAAGAGCTGGTCCAACCAATTCACTTAATAAGTCACATAATTAGTTGATTAAGATCCACTTGTGTGCAATCAAAATGTCACATGATCTGTCACATGATGTCTGTATAAATCAACCTGTTCTAGAAGGGCCCTGACTCTGCAACACTACTAAGCAAGCAACATAAAAACCAAGGAGCACTCCAAACAGGTCAGAAACAATGTTGTGGAGAAGTATGGTTAAGGGTTGGGTTATAAAAAATATCCCAGACTTTGAATGTCCCAGGGAGCACCATTAAATCTGTTACAGCAAAATGGAAAGAATATGTCACCACTACAAACCTGACAAGAGATGTCCACCCACCAAAACTCACAGACCAGGCAAGGAGGGCATTAATCAGAGATGCAACAAAAACTCCAAAGATAATACTGAAAGAGCTGCAAAGATCCACAGCAGATATGGGAGTACCTGTCCAAAGGATCACTTTAAGCTGTACACTCCACAGAGCGGGGCTGTATGGAAGAGTGGCTAGAAAAGTGCCACTGCTTAAGAAAACACGTTTGGAGTTTGCCCAACAGCATGTGGCAGACTCCCCAAACACATGGAAGAAGATTCTCTGGTCAAATGAGACTAAAACTGATCTTTTGGGCTATCATGGGAAATGCCATGTGTGGCGCAAACCCAACACCCTGAGAACAACATTTTTACAGGTACACATGGTGATGGAAGCATCATGCTGTGGGGATATTTTTCATCTGTAGGGACAGGAAAGCTGGCCAGGACTGAAGGAAAGATGGATGGCACTAAATGCAGGGCAATTCTGGAGGAAAACCTGTTTGAGTTGGCCAGAGGTTTGAGACTGGGATGAAGGTTCATGTTCCAGCAGGACAATGACCCTAAACATACTGTTAAAGCTACAATGGAGTGGTTTAAAGTGAAACATTTAAATGTCTTGGATTGGCCTAGTCAAAGCCCAGACCTCAATCCAATTGAGAATTTGTGGCAGAACTTGAAGATTGCTCTACACCAATGCAACCCATCTAACTTGAAGGAGCTGGAGCAGTTTTGCCTTGAGGAATGGGCAAAAATCCCAGTGGCTAGATGTGCTAAGTTAATAGAGACATACCCCAAGAGACTTGCAGCTGTAATTGCAGCAAAAGGTGGCGCTATAAAGTATTGACTTTGGGGGGTGAATACCTATGCACACTCCATATTTCTGTTTTTTCATCTTAATTATTGTTTGTGTCACAATAAAACAACAATTTTCACCTTTAAAGTTGTAGGCATGTTGTGTAAATCAAATGGTGCTAACCCCCCAAAAATCCATTTTAATTCCAGCTTGTAATGCGATAAAACAGGACAAACACCGAGGGGGATGAATACTTTTGCAAGACACTGTACATCCTGGGCAGGTAACAGAGAGACACCTATGGGCAATTTAGAGTAGCTAATTGACCAAATCCACATATCTTTGGACTGTGGGGGAAAACCAGAGCACTCGGAGAAAAACCACACAGACATGGGCAGAACATGCAAACTCTGCACAGAAATGCCCCAGTCAGCTGCAAGGTTCGAACTCAAAACCTTCTTGCTGTGAGGCAACAGTAGCTACGTTTACATGGATCCTAATAATCGGATTCAAGTTCGATCGGAATGAAATTTCTTTCTGTAAACAGCTTGATCGAAATACCCTATTCCGATTGAGAATTTAATCAAATTGAAAGGGGTAGTGTAGACTTCTGATAATCCATTTGACAGGAAATATGAGCCATGTAACTGCTCAAGTGGATTGCTTTCTGCACCTGTAACCTTCTGTGCATGTTCAGTACGCCTTCGCACAGTGAAGTGCTTTGTTTGTAGTCTTGTGGTAACAGCATGTACGCCACACACTGCTTCCAATAATATTGGATGATTGTGCCAAGATCTCTATTGTCTGATGTTGCAAGACAAATGTTTACATTGACTTATGTTCAATTAAAAAAAATGGAATTACTACTCGGGAAAAACAACTGTGCCAAGATAAACGTTCTAGTACTTTGGAATAGACAGCAAAGGTATATACAGAACAGCATTTCAAGACAAATTATCCTGAGGTGGCAATTTCTTGTTGAGCACTTCTACAAGGAAAAGGTTTCTTGAAGATTGGCTGAAATGTTCATCACGTCCATTTTTATGGGGCAGAGTAAGCCAGCTAGGCGGGATTGTGCGCATATCAGAAATTCTATTCTGATTGTATGCTTGGGATATGCAAACCTGCACATCTGTCTAATCACTTTCATCACGTAAATGGTACATTCAGAATTGCTGATTGGAATGAATTCATTCCAAATGTAAAAAAAAAAAAGAAAAAAGTGTGCATGTACAGGTAAACGTAGCTAGTGATAACCACTGCACCACCATGCCACTTCTAAATACTGACTCTCATTACCAAATTGACAATACTGTAACATAACCTCTTAAATTAAATGGTTCAAGACTTCTTTTGCTTAAAAAAGGGGAAAAAAGACTGAATAACAGGGTTGAACACAGAGACCATATTTCCCATCAAGTTTATATTAATGCATTAAAAACACACACACACAAACTAAACCACACAAAATATAAAAACACACACATTCTTGTACTTTTATCTTTGTGAGGCCACTTATTGACATAATGCATTCCCTAGCCCCTTACCCTAACCATCACAAGTCTTAACTCTCAAACAGCCCTTTGAAGAAGTGAGGACAAGCCAGAATGTTCTCACTTTCCAAAAATATCTGAACTCTGCTGGTTTATAATAATTATTTAAAAAAAAAAACCATTGGGCAGCCATGCTACAGCACCCAGGTTAGGTGCCTTGCTCAAGTACACTTCAGCCCTGGATGTAGAGGGAGGGGAAAACATTGCTCATTCACTGCTCGGCCAAGGAATCCAACCAACAACTTTAAACACACTTTTTTTAACCTTTATAATAACCATGATTAGTAACTGATTATTAAAAGGACATTCATATTTCATGTATATTTGATCATTCTATTTTTGTTTCAGTAAGAGAAATTAATAGGCCATTGTTTTTTTATCCGAAATTGCAAATTTAAAATTGTTTATTTTCCTTCTTTTTAAGTCAAAAAATGAAATTGTAAACAAAATAAAAGAGTCTGTTTTTTTTTAAACCTGTGGTTGTTGCTGGTAGAGAACATGTGATTTACTGAGCAGCAGGAGCGATGCAGGTTCCAATCTGCATGAGCGAAGGAGAGATCCATAAATTGCATGTAGATAATGCTAGCCCCTTTCCACTAGCTACCATCAAAAGTACATTCAGAAATGTGTGAAACACTAATTGTGTTACAACCAATCATGCATTTGCTTAATTCGCAATGGGCTTAATTCGTAGGAAAGTTTAACAGATATACTAGTATATCTCTATCTCAAGGCACTACATTCATGTCACAGACACTCCAAGCTTTACAAATTATTTATAAGAGAATAAATTGATTCGAGGGCAGCACGGTGGTGTAGTGGTTAGCGCTGTCGCCTCACAGCAAGAAGGTCCTGGGTTCGAGCCCCGGGGCCGGCGAGGGCCTTTCTGTGTGGAGTTTGCATGTTCTCCCCGTGTCCGCGTGGGTTTCCTCCGGGTGCTCCGGTTTCCCCCACAGTCCAAAGACATGCAGGTTAGGTTAACTGGTGACTCTAAATTGACCGTAGGTGTGAGTGTGAATGGTTGTCTGTGTCTATGTGTCAGCCCTGTGATGACCTGGCGACTTGTCCATGGTGTACCCCGCCTTTCGCCCGTAGTCAGCTGGGATAGGCTCCAGCTTGCCTGCGACCCTGTAGAAGGATAAAGCGGCTAGAGATAATGAGATGAGATGAGATAAATTGATTCGTATCAGTGTTTACCATCTGCAGATGGATGGGCTGAAATGGTTTAATCAAACACTTAAAATATGATTTGTAAGTTCCTTCATGAGGATGCTCATTGTTCTGTCCTGGACTGAGTTCACTGGAACTCCCTGCCACAAGACGGAGCAGTTTAACCTCTCCATTATGTAGCTGCAACATTTGTTAATATAGAAGAAGTGAATGTTCTTCCATCGAAAAGCATTGTCACCGTGTCACTCCATCTGTCTGTATCAGTCGTCATCTATAGAGATCTTGCAGTCACGTGACCGGAAAGTACACAGCCGCCATTTTGTCGGTAAAAAACACAGCTGAATACTGCTGCACTCGTGTACAAAATGGATAAATTTCAACCGACGGACTACACGGCTCATTTTTCTAATGAACAGATAATTAGATATATGTCTAAAATAAACGACCTACGGATTAGTGACCCTTATGGCTTACCAGACGTAGTTTTCATGACCGTGTCAGTGGATATGGAACTGCCAGAGGTGGAATACCCAGACGTGTATAATTACCTCATAAACTTTCCCTCGCTGTTCAGTGGTGAAGCACTGCGTGCTTATAAATCTCTGGACAGTTATCTTTACAGAAATTCAGGATTTGTCAGCCCCCCTCAGATGTGGCGTCTTGTAAACAAGAAAATAACAATCCTCATTGGATGGGTAAGTCACTTAAGTATTGAGTACTAGTGCTGACACTAGATATAGTGGCAATTGAGCACGAGGAATTTATGATTTGATACTTATGAAGTTATCTATCTCTACATGTGACCCCTAAAAGTGTAAAATAATTTTATATCTAGAGACTACATTGATTGTCACACCACTAAAGACCCAATGCATGGAATTTTTTATTAGAGCAAGTCATAAACTTATGTTGTGAATAACCACATGGATATACTGAAATAAATACATGGCGAACCTGAGATGAAATGGTCACTGCACAGGCGCCAGTGATCGTTCTTTCCAGTCGGTTCCCATGCCTTGTTCTTGTTGTTTGCATCAGCCCGGCCGATAGCAGCAATCCACTTTGCACGCCTGTCAGGGTCCCGTGGCAGCCTATGAAACTTTCTTCCCGATTTCTGACCTCTCCTGTTGTGGCATTTATATGCCATACAACTCTCCGGCATTGTGGCACGGTAATATTTGAAGATTTGGACGAAAAAAAACCAAAGTCAGTGTTGGAAAGACGGCGGAAATATGGCGTTTGACCGACAAAATGGCGACTGCTTACAATCTGGAGCGGATGTGACGTCACGTGCAAGATCTCTATAAGTTTCATTCTATCTGCAATCTATATTCAAGTATCATCTGTCGGTAAAATCTAACATTCACGAATTTGTTTTTTTATTATTATTTGTGGATTTAGATGATATCCTGGGTATAATAAAATGTGTTGTGCTTTTTAAATAACCAGCTAGTTAGTTAGCCATGCAACTCTGTTATCATAGCTGCCTGTAATGTTTGCATAGTATACTGTCCACTTCTGTTAAAATAATTTAACATAAAATTAAGATAATGAGTTTCACAAATATTTTTCATTGTATTCTCATGTTTAATTGTTTATGTTTGTCATAGTTTTACTGAGTTCCTGGCCCACTCTTCCTCTGGACAGCAGGCTGCAATAAAACTGTTCAATATACAAGCGCATGTGGAAAAGTTTAACTATCTACCAAGTTGTACTTCAGCGAAGGTAGAATACTCAGAATTGCAATAAGTAGCTTGAGCCCCTGTTATTTGTACTACAAGAGGTCCCGCAAGCCTCCATAGAGTTTTCCCCATTTTAATTATTTTATGGTCGCAGGGCCCGTGGCATCCTAACTGTCATTAGAGAAAACTGGAAAGAGGGACCTTCTAATAGTAAATGCAAAATTCAGTACATTCTTGTCTTGAGAGCAAAACTCCACACCTAAGTCACCAGGAAAATTTGCTACAGTTACAAGAATGTCAATCCAGGCTGTATAATAGGGGTGCTCAGCTATATGAGTTTTCACTAAGAGATAAAGTACTCGTTTTACTACCCACTTCATGCTCCAAATTACTCTCAAAGTGGCAAGGACCCTTTGAGGTCACATGGAGTGTTGGAGAGTTTGACTATGAGGTCAGGCAATGAATTTCAAATATACCACCTCAAATCAACTGAAACTGAAGGCAGGAGGTCCCTGTGGCTCTGGTGAGGGTAGGTTCCGAGAGGGAGTACCTGAGAGTGAAGGTAAGTCAAAAAAGTGGGGACCACCTCTCACTGTCCCAGAAAGCACAGGTTGCAGAAGGAATTTTCTGATGTTTTTTTCCCCTCTACCAAGTCACACAAACCTCATATAGCACCATATTGCGATGCCTCCAGGTGTGGTTGTATGTAGCTGCCCTCACTGGAACACACACACACACAAAAATGTAGTTCAGGATGAACAAGGCTATGCTTGATATTGGGGTAGTTGAGTCCCACAGTGATTGGAGCAGCCAGGTGGTCTTGGTACCCATAACTGATGGGTTGGTCCAATTCTGTGGACACTTAAGAAAAGTCAACATGGTGTTTAAATTTGATGTCTCACATTGCCTTGCATTAATGAACTGCTCAATCATGTAAGCACAGCTCACTTTTATTTGACACTGGATTTAACCAACGCAGATTCCCTTTATTCCGATATCCTGAGAAAATAAACAGCCTTTTCCACTCCATTTGAGTTACACCAGTATGTCACCCTTCTGTTTGGGTTGTCTGGAACCCCAACATCATTTCAACACCTCATAGACAGAATCCTTTGCTTGCACAGGGCATATGCTGTTGCCTATTTAGATGATATTTACAACCCCAATTCCATAAATTTGGGACACTGTGTAAAATGTAAATTAAAAACAAACAACCAAAAAAAAAAAAAACCAGAACATGATGATTTGCAAATCATGGAAACCCTATATTTCACTGAGTTGTTAGATACATCTTGTGATGCAGAATCTTGGACACATCATCAGTGATAGTACCTGGGGTCACGGGGGGTTTCGGGTCTTTCAACTTCAGACCCCCTCACCCAGGTGACCCGACCAGGAGTGATCAGTTCCCAGCCTGTGTCCAAGAAGCGCTCATCCACGCCTTGTCCCTCTGTATCCACAGCCATCATGATGCTTTCTCAGCGGCCTCTGAAGCTGAGCAGATGGCTCTCCTCTTGCATGCCCCGTGATGCCTAGGAGACTGTAGGCCCTGCAGAGTGACTTCCCTGCAAAGCCCCTTCCCCCGACTTCAATGGGCAAGCATCTTGCACGCCACCCCCTATTGTGGCAGTCCTCCACCAGCTTGGCATACTTCTCCCTCTTTCTCCTGCTGGCTTCCTCCATTCTCTCCTCCCAGGGCACCGTCAGCTCCAACATGATGACCTGCTTGGAAGACTCTGAGTGTGGGACGATGTCTGGTCTCAGGCTGGTTTCCATGATGTTTTCAGGGAACTTTAGCTGTTTTCCTAGGTCCACCCTTAGCTGCCAGTCCTTCGCTGTTCCCAGAAGTCCTGTTTGGGCCTTTGGTTGGGGAGGAGGTTGTTCCCCAGCTCTTATGAATGTTATTCCATGCCTCAGTGGTTGCAAGCGCTTGCTGTGGTCAATGGCAGAGTGGATGGACTCAGCAACTGCCTTCAGCACCTGGTCGTGGCGCCAACGATAGCGACCATCTCCAAGTGCTTTAGGACAGCTGCTGAGGATGTGCTCCAGAGTTCCCCTTCCCTGGCACAAGGTACATGATGGAGTTTCACCCTTGCCCCAAAGGAAGAGGTTTGACGGGCTGGGCAGGACATCATAGACAGACTGCATGAGGAATTTTATGCGGAGCGATTCAGCCTTCCACAACTCCGGCCACGAGATCTTCCTGTCCATGGCTTCTTCCCATCTAGTCCATGCGCCTTGCTGCCTTAGCCCCACCCACTGGCTTGCACGCTGCTCTTCGACTCCAGCCCGCACCTCGAGTAGGACCTGGTCCTGCCTTTCCTTACCCTTAAGCCTGCTGAGGTGAGTTGTTGGTATGGTTCCCAGTCCTGCCCGACCGATCGCCACAGATCCCACAAGCTCTTTGTGGAACAGCCGAGCTTCTGCCTGGTCCACCACCTCTTGCACCTTCCACCTTCTGCCTGTCCTCACCTTGATGCCAGCTTGAGCAACCTTTGGATCCTTAGATTCCCTGTACTGGAGAACCTCCCTTGCTCTGGCAACCATAAACTCCTCAGTAAGGCTGTTGATTGGTAGGGTCAGATTGTTGTTGTTGCCGTAGAGGGCGATGCTGCTGAGACTCTGAGGAAGCCCCAACCAGCGTCGGAGGTGGCTGCTGACCCTCCGCTCAAACCCTTCTACGGTGGATATGGGAAATTCATAGACCAGCAATGGCCACAGTATCCTTGGGCAGGATGCCATGTTGGTACACCCATGCCTTGAACTTCCCCAGGAGACCTGACTTGTCCACTGTAATTAGCCAGCCCTCCAGCTGTTCATTGGTAGCCCTGATGGAGGCTGTATCCTTCAGGGAGCAGTCAAAGATCTTCCCAAGGCTTTTCACAGGTTTCTCTGTGACTGATGGGATCTGGGTGCCTCCTAGGAAGAAGCAGAACTGGTCGGTCACCTTCCCTCCCTTCAGGACTAGAGACTTGGATTTCTCCGGCTTGAAGTGCATGCGGGCCCAGGTGGTAAGCTTCTCCAAGCCCTGGAGGATCCATCTGCATCCTGGAACTGACGTTGTTGTTACTGCCAGATCGTCCATAAATGCTCTGATGGGGGGCTGACGAATCCCGGACTCGGTTGTGGGCCTTCTGCACTCCGGCTCGGCAGACTTGACCAGCATGTTCATGGCCAAGGCAAAGAGAATCACTGAAATGGTACATCCAGTGATGATCCCTTTCTCTAGCCGATTCCGCTCTGATGTAACTGTGCCAGAGGAAAATCTCAGGTAAAAGCTGTTATAATAGTCCATGATTAAGACCTTGATGTTACACGGGACATGGTGCCTCTCCAATCCCACCTCCACAAGCTTGTGGGGTATAGAGCCATATGCATTAGCTAGGTCCAGCCAAAGCACAGATAGGTTCCCTTGCCCCTCTCGAGCCTCTCTTATCAGTTGTGTCACCACACCACTGTGTTCCAGGCACCCTGGTACCCCTGGGATCCCACCCTTTTGCACAGAGGGGTCGATGTACTGGTTCTGAAGAAGGTAGTCTGACAGCCAGTGGGAAAGGATACTGAAAAATATCTTCCCCTTGACATTGAGCAGCGAGATGGTCCTAAACTGCTCGATGGTGGTAGACTTCTCTTCCTTTGGAACCCACACCCCTTCTGTGGATCTCCATTGATGGGCGACCTTCCCCCTCCTCCAGATCACCCTTAGGATTTTCCACAGACGGTGTAGGAGCTTGGGGCACCTCTTGTACACCAGGTAGGGTACTCCATTGGGTCCAGGTGCTGAGTTGTTCCTTGCAGCCTTAACCACAGTATGAATTTCTTTCCAGGTGGGAGCTTTGGTGTTGAACTCACAAGCTGGCTCAGGTGGCTTGATCAGGTCTCTGCATTCACCTAGGTCCTCCTCCCTCACTGCGTCACTGTATGTTTCATGGAGGTACGAGCCTACCTCCTCTTTTGCGCAGGTTAGGTGGCCGCTGAGCTTCTGGCCTAGCAGCTGTTTGGTAAACCCAAAGGGGTTAGCTAGGAATGCAGTGTGTCTTTTAGCTCTTTCCTTAGCCCACCTCCTATGCCACTCTGCTCTTCTGAGGGTAAGCAACTTCTTCCTCAGGACACAGCGAATTTCTGCCAGCCCCGACTTCAGGTCCTCGCTTGCACCCTTAAACTGGTTCTTCAGGTCCCGGAGTTCCCGTCGCAGCTGTGAGATCTTCTCTGCCCTGCGGTTCTTGGAGTAGGGGTTTGCAGCAGCACGCTTCTCAACTGTTCCAAACCTTTCAGTGGCGATGCTGATGACCATGGTGGTGATTATTTGGAGTTTCCTGTCTGACCCTCCTTTCATTGTGGCTTCCAGGATACCATCCAAATCATCATCAAGCTTCTGCCACTCACTCGCTTTGCTGGCTGGAGGCCACTTGACCCGTTTTTGGTGTTGTGGGATGTCTGGCGCTTGGGCTTCCTGAGCATGGAGGTTCTGGGCACTGTGGGGTCCTCTGGAGTATATAGCTGCAGGGGGCTGTGGGGCTCATCCCACACTGGCTTCTCCTGCGGCTCACTGAGGCTGTTCCTTGTGCGCTGCTCTGGTTGCACTTTCACCAAACATCCCATCTTGGTCTGGTGGATCTTCAGACCCCGCGGGTTTTTACAGCTCTTGCCACATATGCATGTGGTATTCGTTGTCAGTTGTCCGTTTGCATGGGTCGTTGCCTGATTGCCCATCCGATTGGGGTGCTCATTCTCCCCCCCTCTCGGACTCCCCTGGGGGTGTGTTCCTTTAGGATGTTTTGTAGCTGAGTAGAGGTTCTTCCTCACAGAAGATGCAGGGTGGGTTGCTGGCCCTTCCTGCCCCAGTTGCCGTCTTTCCATGCTGTCCGCTGTCTCTCCACGCTGTCACCACTCTGTTCATGGTCGTCAACCAGTCTCTTCCTGGACATCACTGGCTTAGCCAGAATGATACAGTTGTTAGATACATCTTGTGATGCAGAATCTTGGACACATCATCAGTGATAGTACCTGGGGTCACGGGGGGTTTCGGGTCTTTCAACTTCAGACCCCCTCACCCAGGCGACCCAACCGGGAGTGATCAGTTCCCGGCCTGTGTCCAAGAAGCGCTCATCCATGCCTTGTCCCTCTGTATCCATAGCAGGGTTATAATAGTTTTGGATTTTTCAGTATAGTTTCGTTTTAGTTAGTTTTGCCTTGTAGCTCATTAGTTTTAGTTAGTTTTAGTTATTTTTTGAGCAACTACTTTAGTCTTAGTTAGTTTTAGTTTTGTCCAAAATGTTTAGTTTTAGTTTAGTTTTTATTAGTTTTAGTATTCGTTTTAGTTTTCCCATATCTTGTGAATTTGTGTAGTACAAGATTCAGATGATCAAGTATGAAAATTAAAACCACCTTTATGTGGTTTTAGAGTTTTGTTTCACAGGAGCTGAGTAGAGTTCCACATTAAATACATTTAATATTTTATTTGTATAATTGAAGAGTTCAGATGGAAAACCTTCTACATGCTATCTCCTTGACACATTAGTTAACAATGTTGTGTGAATCCTGTGTACATACTTAAACTGTGTACATACTTAAACGAAACCTACTACATAATTTACATACATAGATTTGAAATTGTGTTTCGCCAGACTCCAGATATGCTCAGTGATACACAGCTCAACAACAACACACGCCCCCGCGCGCACACACGCACAAGATAAGAGACATGCCTAATAAAAACATCTTTAAAAATAAAATAAAAACCTCTCCCTACTTTGTTTAAACATTTGTTATCAAAACCCTACGTGCCACCACCCTTTGGCAGCAAGCGTCTATAGCCAAGAACAACCAATAAAAACGTGACCAGGAGTAGCGTGGCATACTGTTCAGTACTAAGTGGTCACATCAGAGAAATGGCATCGTATTCAGAGGGAGAATTTTCGATTGTAGCGCGCGCGCGCACACACACACACGTCAAGCCATTTTAGAGCATGCCACAAAACTTTTAAATAGGCTATAACTGTACTCACCAATGTCTCCACTCTCGCTGAGATCCTCCACATTCTCCTCGTCAGACTCTGGTTCATCCCACATCACGTCATCCAGGCCATCTCCAGGTTGAAGCCGTGCACTGTGTGTTGACTGCTCACTTTGATCAGGACGTCTTGCACTAAGCAGCCGCACTGCTTTTACGATGTTCGAGCCATTGTCCGTCACAACGAGCAGAACTTTGTCTCCAACAATATCCCATGCCACCATGGTCTCATCAATACAGCGAGCAATGCATTCCCCAGTGTGAGGATGGGCCAAACGATGCAAGCTTAGTAGCGCGTGGTATACCCGTCCCCCAGGTGGATGATAGAAACACGCTGACACACCTAGGAATGATGCAGTCAACCCCTTCTTAGTCCATCCATCTACACATAGGGTTATCTTCCTGGCATCCTTCAGTATGTCTTTCAACTTCATTTTGGCATTTCCCATCCGCCCTGCAATCAGGTTGTTCACTCGAGCAGCCCCTGGAACCTTGAACTTCGGCTCGAGTGCATAGCTATATTGTTTGAAAGCCGGTGTCTCACAGAGTCGGGTAGACATTCCTGTATGGATAAACAAATTCACCAGAGCTTCCTCCCTCTTACAGTGTTCATGTGTATTTACTGACCAGCTGTCTTGGCGACCTTTGAGGAAGTCGAATATTTTTGGAGTTTCCCCACTCCGTGTGCTCAGTTTGTCTGTCTCTGCTCGTGCTTCAGGAGGGCTAGCAGCTAATTGAGCCATATAGCAACTGTTAGCGTCCTTGTGGAAACTTCTCAGGTGGACTTTTAAATTTGTGGGATTTTTTCCTTTCAGCGCAGCTCCACATACATTTCCATTCTCCACCACCATACACACGCTCTTGTCCGTCTCGCATGAATATTCAAAGAAATCCCATATAGGGCTGGCGTTCCTCCTCTTAAGTTTCGCCATGCTCTGATAGCCTACTGGCTCCGCCTGATTGAAAGGTGCGGGCGCGCCCTTGAGCCAGCTGTAAACAATAGCCCCAAGGAACCGGAATTGTCAATGGCGGTAAACGCGCTACAGTGGGGTTTTTTTTCATACAAAGACTAAAACGAATGGCAGTTTATCTCCAAATTCAGTTAGTTTCAATTAGTTTTGTTCACACGCATTTTAGTTTTAGTTAGTTATAGTTTTTTTATTTTAATGATCGCTTCAGTTAGTTTCCGTTAACGAAAAGTTTTTTTCCATAATAGTTTTCGTTTTTTCGTTAGTTTTCGTTAACGATGATAACCCTGATCCATAGCCATCGCGATGCTTTCTCAGCAGCCTCTGAAGCTGAGCAGATGGCTCTCCTCTTGCGTGCCCCTGTGATGCCTAGGAGACTGTAGGCCCTGCAGAGTGACTTCCCTGCAAAGCCCCTTCCCCCGACCTCAATGGGCAAGCATCTTGCACGCCACCCTATGTTTTTGCACTATGAAAATAGTACAAAAACAACATATCAAATGTTAAAACCCCATCCATCCATTATCTGTAACCGCTTATCCTGTGCAGGGTCGCAGGCAAACTGGAGCCTATCCCAGCTGACTATGGGCGAGAGGCAGGGTACACCCTGGATAAGTCGCCAGATCATCACAGGGCTGACACATAGACACAAACAATTCACACTCACACCTATGGTCAATTTAGAGTCACCAATTAGCCTAACCTACATGTCTTTGGACTGTGGGGGAAACCAGAGCACCTGGAGAAAACCCACACACACAGGGAAAACATGCAAACTCCACACAGAAAAGCCCCCATTGGCCAGTGGGCTCGAACCCAGAACCTTCTCACTGTGAGATGACAGTGCTAACCACTACACCACTGTGCTACCCAAATGTTGAAACTAAGAAATTGTATTATTTTTTGAAAAATATATGCTCATTTTAAATTTGACGTCAGCAACGCTTTTCAAAAAAGTTGGGACGGGGGCAACAAAAGACTGAAAAGTTGTATCATGCTAAAAAAATTTATCTGGTTAATTGGCAACAGGTCAGTAACATGATTGGGTATAAACAATTATTAAACAGTGCAACAATTTAAGAATAATGTTCCTCAATGTAAAACTGCAAAGAATTTGGGGATCACATCTATCCATCCATTTTCTTCCACTTGTCCAAAGTTGGGTCACAGTGGCAGCAGGCTAAGCAGGTTATTCCAGGTGTCCCTCTCCCCAGCAATGCTTTCCAGTTCACCCTGGGGGATCCCAAGGCATTCCCAGGCCAGATGATTTCTCCAGCATGTTCTGAGTCTACCCCGAGGTCTCCTCCCAGTTGGATGTGCCCGGAAAACCTCCAAAGAAATGCACCCAGGAGGCATCCGAATCAGATGCAGTTGACTCCTTTTGACATGAAGGAGCAGCGGCTCTACTCCGAGATCCCTCTGGATGTCTGAGCTCCTCACCCTATCTCTAAGGATGAGCCCAACCACCCTATGGAGAAAGCTCATTTCAGCTGCTTGTATCCATGATCTCATCCTTTCGGTCACTACCCAAAGCTCATGACCATAGGTGAGGATTGGAACATAGATTGACTGGTAAATCGAAAACTTTGCCTTCTGGCTCAGCTCCCTCTTCAAGATGGACCAGTACAATGCCTGCGTTACTGCTGATGCCACCCCAATCTGCCTGTCCAGCTCATGCTCCATTTTAGCATCACTCCCCTGAGACACTTGAACTCTTTCACTTGGGGCAGCAACTCACTCCCTACCCGGAGGGAGCACTCCACTGTTTTCTGGCAGAGAACCATAGCCTCAGATTTGGAGGTGCTCACTGTCATCCCAGCTGCTTCACTCTCGGCTGCAAACCCTCCCAGTGCTTGCTGAAGGTCACGCTCTGAAGAAGCCAACAGAACCAAAAAATCTGCAAAAAGCAGAGATGCAATTCTGAGGTTCCCAAACCAGACACCCTCCTCACCCCGGCTGCACCTTGAGATCCCATCCATGAATATCACAAACAGGATCGGTGACAAGCCTTGGAGGAGTCCAACACCCACCGGGAACATGTTTGACTTTGTGCCGAGAACTCGAATACAGCTCACACTTTGGTTGTGCAAGGACCGGATGGCTTGTAGCAACAGCCCCGATACCCCACAAGAGCCCCTGGGGGACACGGTTGTAAGCCTTTTCCAAATCTACAAAACACATGTAGACTGGCTGGTCATACTCCTATGAACCCCCCAACAACCCTGCCAGGGTAAACAGCTGGTCCACCATTCCACAGCCAGGATGGAATCCGCATTGCTCCTCCTGAATCTGACATTTGACAATCGGTCAGAGCCTCCTTTCCAGCACCCTGGAATAAACTTTATATAAATAATATAAATAATTGGAGCACACTCTCCGGTCCCCCTTTTTGAAAAGAGGAACCACCACCCCAGTCTGCTAATCCACAGGCACTGTACCCGACCTCCACATGACACTGAAGTGGCTTGTCAGCCAAGACAGCCCAGCAGTGTCCAGAACCTTCAGCATTTCAGGGTGAATCTCATCCACCCCTGACGCCTTGCCACCAAGGAGCTTCTTGACTGCCTCAGTGACCTCTGCCAGAGATATGGCTGAAACTCCCCTCCCTGAGTCCTCAAACTCCACCTCCTCCATGGAGGACATGTAACACAGGTTCAGGAGTTCCTCAAAGTGCTCCTTCCACCACCTGCCAATATCCCCAGTTCGCATCAGCAGCTCTCCTCCCTGGCTGCGCACAGCCTGAAACAAGTCCTGCTTCCCTTTCCTGAGTCGCTGAACGGTTTGCCAGAACTTCTTTGAGGCCAACTGAAAGTCCTTCTCCATGGCCTCCCCAAACTCCTCCCACACCTGGGTTTTTGCTTCAGCAACTGCCAAAGCTGCAGCCTTTCTGGCCTCCCAGTACCTGCCTACTGCCTCAAGGGACCCCTGGGCCAATCAAGCCCGAAAGGCCTCTTTCTTCAGCTTGATGGCTTCATCCACCAGTAGGTTACTGCCATCACAGGTACCTACAACCTTTTGGCCACAGCTTCTACCAGCTGCCTCTACAATGGAGGCTTTGAACATGGTCCATTCAGATTCCATGTCCCCAACCTCCCCTGGGATGCATGAAAAGCTCTTCTGGAGGTGGGAATTGAAAACCTCATGAACCGAGGACTTCGCCAGATATTCCCAGTTCACCCTCACTACATGCTTGGGTTTGCCAGGTCTGTCCGGCAGCCTCCCCCGCCATCTGATCCAACTCACCAGGTGATCAGTTGACAACTCTGCTCTCTTCACCCCAGTGTCCAAGACATACAGCCACAGATCTGATGATACAACCACAAAGTTGATCATCAATCTTTAGCCCAAGGTGTTCTGGTACCAGGTACACTTATGAATCACCTTATGCTTAAACATGGTGTTTGTTATGGTCAATCCATGATGAACACAGAAGACTAACAACAAAACACCACTCGGGTTTAGCTCAGGCAAGCTGTTTCTCCCAATCACCCCCCTCCAGGTTTCTCCATCATTGCCCACATGAGCGTTGAAGTCCCCCAGGAGCGACTCCAAGAAGGCCAAATACTTGACACTGCTGTTTGGTGCATAAGCACAAACAACAGTCACAGTTTTCCACTCAGCAACTTGCAGTCACCTAGAGGTGACCTGCTTGTTCTCTGGAGAGAACTCCAGCACAGCTGTGCTCAGCCAGGGGCTTGTGAGTATCTCCACACCTACCCGGCGCCTCTCACCCTGGGCGACACCAGAAAAGGAGAGAGTCCACCCCCTCTCCAGGAGTTTGGTTCCAGAACTGGTGCTATGTGTGGAGGTGAGCCCAACTATATCAAGTTGGCATTGCTCCACCTCCCGCACCAGCTCTGGTTCCTTCCCCACCAGAGAGGTGATGTTTCACATCCCAATCACTAGTCTGTGCTGCCAAGGATCAGCATGCCCAGGCTCCAACCTTTGCCTGCCACCTGGCTCACAATGCACCCAACCCCAGTGCCTGTCCTTGCAGGTGGTAAGCCCATGTGGTGGCAGCTCCATTTAATCTCCTTGGGCTGTACCCGGCCGGGCCCCATGGGCCAAGGCCAGGCCACCAGATGCTCGCCAGTGAGTTCCCCTCCCAGGTCTGGCTCCAGGAGGAGGCCCCGGTCTCCTGCTCCCGGGCAAGGTGTTGCAGCTCCTTCTTTGCCATTTCATCAGGGTCTTGAATCACTCTTTGTCTGGCCCCTCTCCTGGAAACAATTTGCCTTGGGAGACCCTACCAGAGGCTAATGCCCCCGACAACACAGCTCCCAGGATCACCGGGACACCCAAACCACTCCACCACATTAAGGTGGCGATTCTTCAGAGGGGATCTATGGTACGTAATATCATTAAAAGATTCAGAGAATCTGGAGAAATCTATGTATGCAAGAGACAAGGCTGAAAACTGACACTGGATACCTGTGATCTTCAGGCCGTCAGGCGACACTGCATTAAAACAGACCTGTGTTTATAATAGAAATCACTGCATGGGGTCAGGAACACTTCAAAAAACAATTGTCTGTGAAAACAGTTAATTACTGCATCCACAAACGCAAGTTAAAACCATACATAAACAATGTCCAGAAACATTGCCACCTTCTCTAGGACCGAACTCTTTTACGATGGACTGAGGCAAAGTGGAAAATTTTCCCGAGGTCTGATGAGTCAAAATTAGAAATTCTTTTTAGAAGTCTTGGACACCATGTCCTCCACGCCAAAGAGGAGAAGGACCATCCGGTTTGTTATCAGTGCATAGTTCAAAAGCCAGCATCTGTGATGGTATGAAGGTGCATTAGTGAACATAACATGGTGTGGCAGCGGGGGCGGGGTCAAGCACCGGTCTGTGACAGGAGGGCGGAGTCAGGGAAGGTAAGTGGCAGAATCACTTCACCTGAGAGCAATTAACCTGTGTTTGTGTGTCTTCCCAGGGACCGCGCCCTATTTAGGGAGGGAGAGCGAGAGCAGAGGAGATCTCTCCCGAACCAGACACCTGATGTGTGTGTGTGTGTCTGGTTTAAACCGATTGTGTTCCCTGAAAAGTGGAAGCAATAAAACGATTTGTTGAACCTGATCTCTGTCCTGCCGTCCTCTGTGCTCCACCCACACCTAGGGAAAGCTACAGTGGTGCCGAAACCCGGGAAATGGAGCACCAACCCAGCAGCCCCATGGAATCCTCCCCGTTCACCGACCTGGTCCACGCCCTCGCCACGGCTCAGCAAAGCCAGCACCAGGCGCTCGTCACACTCCGAAAGGAACAAGAGCGGCGCTTCGATGCCCTGGTGCTGGCCCAGCAAGAAGATCGCAAGGCGTTCCGGCATCTCCTCGCGTCGGCGGGGCCCACCAGCGCTCCGGCCGCGGGCCCGTCTCCCCTCACCTTAACTAAGATGGGCCCGCAGGATGACCCCGAGGCTTTCTTCACGTTATTCGAGCAGGTCGCTGAAGCCTCGGGGTGGCCGATGGAGCAGCGCGCGGCGCGCCTCCTCCCCCTCCTGACGGGAGAGGCGCAGCTGGCTGCACTACAGCTCCCCGCCGATCGCCGGCTGGCCTACGCCGACCTTCGCCGGGCTGTCCTTCAGCGCCTGGGGCGCACGCCGGAGCAGCAGCGCCAGCGCTTCCGCGCGCTGCGGATGGAGGAAGTCGGCAGCCCGTTCGCGTTCGGCCAGCAGCTCCGGGACGCCTGCTGGCGGTGGCTGAGGGCCGAAGATCGCGACGCCGAGGGAATCGTTGATCAGGTGGTACTGGAACAGTTCATCGCCCGCTTACCAGCAGGAGCCGCGGAGTGGGTCCAGTGCCACCGCCCGGCGTCGCTGAATCAGGCAGTCGAGCTGGCGGAGGATCATCTGGCGGCTGTCTCGGCGGCAGGACAGCAGATGTCGACATCTCTTCTCTCCTCTTCTCTTTCTCTCTCTCTCTCCCCTCCTTCTGTGTCCCGTCCTCGCCCCATTCCCCCACCGCGGAGGCGGGGGCCGGCACCACCCCTGCCGGCCCGCCGCACCCGCGGTGCCCTCCCGTTTCTCCCTTCTGTGTCTGTCTCTCCCCCACCTCAGGTGAGTGAGCCCCAGAGCACCGGTGCAGAGGGGAAGCCCGGGCCGGTTTGCTGGCGCTGCAGGGAACTGGACCACCTTCAACAGCAGTGCACAGCAATGGAAGTGGGCGCGGTGGTTCGGATCCCCGCCGCGCCAGAGGCCGCCCTCGATCGGGCCGGAGCGTATCGCATACCGGTGAGTATCCAAGGGGCTACATATCAGGCATTGGTGGATTCTGGTTGTAATCAGACCTCAATTCGCCAAAGCCTGGTTCAAAACGAGGCATTGGGGGGAGCACAAGGGGTGAAGGTTTTGTGTGTGCACGGGGATGTTCACAGCTACCCTTTGGTGTCGGTCCATATTATTTTCAGAGGGGAAAAATTTATAGTGAAGGCGGCGGTTAATCCTCGCCTTACCCACTCGTTAATTTTGGGGACTGATTGGCCGGGATTTCGGGGTTTAATGACGCGCCTAGTAGAGAGTGGGTCCTGCCAGTTGACAGGGGGAGGTCCCGGTGTCGTTTTGGCGGGAGCAGCTGTCGCAGAGCCGTCTACGTCATCTCCGCGTCAGGGTGAGGAGCCACCGGCTCCTCCTCTCTCTATTGGGGAATCCCTCGCGGATTTCCCATTGGAGCAGTCGCGAGACGAGACTCTGCGGCATGCGTTTGACCAAGTGAGAGTAATCGATGGTCAAACGCTCCCGCCGAACGCCACCCCGTCCTTCCCCTACTTCGCGATTATGAAGGATAGGTTATACCGAGTGACGCAGGACACTCAAACTAAAGAGCGAGTCACGCAGCTTTTGATTCCAAAGAGCCGCCGGGAATTGGTATTCCAGGCGGCTCACTTTAATCCCATGGCTGGACACTTAGGGCAGGATAAAACACTAGCCCGAATAATGGCCCGATTCTATTGGCTGGGGATTCGCGGCGATGTCCGTAGGTGGTGTACGGCATGCCGCGAATGCCAGTTAGTAAATCCAGCGGCCATTCCAAAAGCGCCATTGCGCCCTCTACCGTTAATCGAGACCCCGTTTGAAAGAATTGGGATGGATCTCGTCGGGCCATTAGATCGGTCAGCACGAGGGTACCGCTTTATATTAGTTCTAGTGGACTATGCAACGCGATACCCGGAAGCAGTGCCTCTGCGCAATATCTCAGCACGCAGTATTGCAGAGGCACTCTTCTGCGTCATCTCCCGAGTTGGAATCCCGAAAGAGATTCTGACTGATCAAGGCACTACGTTTATGTCACGAACACTACGCGAACTGTATGGGTTATTGGGGATTAAGCCGATCCGCACCAGTGTGTATCACCCACAAACGGACGGTTTAGTAGAACGGTTCAACCGCACCCTCAAAAATATCATTAAGAAATTCGTAAGTGAGGACGCACGTAATTGGGATAAGTGGCTCGAACCCTTGCTGTTCTCAGTGCGAGAGGTCCCTCAAGCCTCCACGGGGTTCTCCCCGTTCGAATTATTATATGGGCGTAAGCCGCGCGGCATCCTGGACGTGCTGCGGGAAAATTGGGAGGAGGGACCTTCACAAAGTAAGAATGAAATTCAGTACATTATGGACCTGCGCGCAAAACTCCACACGCTCACCCACCTAACTCAGGAGAATTTGCGGCAGGCCCAGGAACGGCAAGCCCGCCTGTACAACAAGGGTACGCGCCTTAGAGAGTTCACACCGGGAGATAAAGTACTCGTACTCTTGCCCACGTCGAGCTCCAAATTAATCGCCAAGTGGCAAGGACCCTTTGAGGTCACACGGCGAGTCGGGGACGTCGACTATGAGGTGAGGCGAACAGACAGGGGTGGGGCGCTACAGATTTACCACCTCAATCTGCTCAAACTCTGGAACGAGGAGGTCCCCGTGGCGTTGGTGTCGGTAGTTCCGGAGAAGGCGGAGCTGGGGCCGGAGGTTCAAAAAGGGGATTTGGCATCACGTACCTCTCCGGTCCCCTGTGGAGACCACCTCTCCCCGACCCAACTCACGGAGGTCGCCCAGTTGCAGGCCGAGTTTTCGGATGTGTTCTCGCCCCTGCCCGGTCGCACTAACCTCATAGAACACCACATAGAGACACCCCCGGGGGTGGTAGTGCGTAGCCGCCCTTATAGACTACCCGAACACAAAAAAAAGGTGGTTCGGGAAGAACTTCAGGCCATGCTCGAAATGGGCATCGTCGAGGAGTCCCACAGCGACTGGAGCAGCCCGGTGGTCTTGGTTCCCAAGGCCGACAGCTCGGTCCGGTTCTGTGTGGACTATAGAAAAGTCAACGCGGTGTCTAAATTCGACGCGTACCCAATGCCTCGTATTGATGAGCTGCTCGATCGACTAGGCACGGCTCGCTTTTACTCGACACTGGATTTAACGAAGGGATATTGGCAGATCCCCTTGACTCCATTATCCCGGGAGAAAACGGCCTTTTCCACACCGTTCGGCTTACACCAGTTCGTCACACTTCCGTTTGGGCTGTTTGGGGCGCCCGCTACGTTTCAGCGGCTGATGGACCGGGTCCTCCGGCCCCACGCCACCTATGCGGCCGCCTACCTGGACGACATTATCGTTTATAGTAACGACTGGCAGCGGCACCTGCAACACCTGAGGGCCGTCCTTAGGTCGCTGAGACGGGCGGGACTAACGGCCAACCCAAAGAAGTGTGCGATTGGGCGGGTGGAAGTACGGTATCTGGGCTTCCACTTGGGCAACGGGCAGGTGCGTCCCCAAATTAATAAGACAGCAGCGATTGCGGCCTGCCCGAGGCCCAAGACCAAAAAGGGGGTGAGACAGTTCCTGGGGCTGGCTGGCTACTATCGTAGGTTTATACCTAATTATTCGGACGTCACCAGCCCGCTGACTGACCTCACTAAAAAGGGGGCGCCAGATCCGGTCCAGTGGACGGAGCAGTGCCAGCGGGCTTTCTCTGAGGTAAAGGCTGCACTGTGTGGGGGGCCACTTTTACACTCCCCTGACTTCTCTCTCCCTTTTATGTTACAGACGGATGCGTCGGACAGAGGGCTGGGGGCCGTTTTGTCCCAGCAGGTGGAGGGGGAGGATCGCCCGGTCCTATACATCAGCCGGAAGCTGTCAGTGCGTGAGGGGCGCTACAGCACGATCGAAAAGGAGTGCCTGGCGATCAAATGGGCGGTCCTCGCCCTCCGGTACTACCTGCTGGGGCGCTCTTTCACCCTCTGTTCGGACCACGCGCCCCTCCAATGGCTCCACCGCATGAAAGATGCCAACGCGCGGATCACCCGTTGGTATCTGCCACTCCAACCCTTTAATTTCAAGGTGGTCCACAGGCCGGGGGCGCAGATGGTCGTGGCGGACTTCCTCTCCCGTCAAGGGGGGGGGGGGGGGGGGGGAGTCGGCTGCGGGCCAGACGGCTGCCCGGCCTGAGTCGGGCGGTGGGGGTATGTGGCAGCGGGGGCGGGGTCAAGCACCGGTCTGTGACAGGAGGGCGGAGTCAGGGAAGGTAAGTGGCAGAATCACTTCACCTGAGAGCAATTAACCTGTGTTTGTGTGTCTTCCCAGGGACCGCGCCCTATTTAGGGAGGGAGAGCGAGAGCAGAGGAGATCTCTCCCGAACCAGACACCTGATGTGTGTGTGTGTGTCTGGTTTAAACCGATTGTGTTCCCTGAAAAGTGGAAGCAATAAAACGATTTGTTGAACCTGATCTCTGTCCTGCCGTCCTCTGTGCTCCACCCACACCTAGGGAAAGCTACACATGGGTAGCTTGTACATCTGGGAAGGCATCATTAATGCTGAATGATATATACCCATTTCAGAGCAATATGCATCTTGACAAAATCTTTTTCATGGAAGGCTTTCCTTCTTTCAGCAAGACAATGCCAAACCGCTTTCTGCACATACAGTATTAAAACTGCATGGCTCTGTAGTAAAAGAGTCCAGATGCTAAAATGGCCTGCCTGCAGTCCAGACCTGTCTCCCATTCAAAACATTTGGTGCATTACGAAGCACAAAATATGATAAAGGAGACCCCGAACTGCTGAGCAACTGAAATTGTATATCAGGCAAGAATGGGATAACATTTCTCTTTCAAAATGACAGCAATTGGTCTCCTCAGTTCCCAAACATTTACAGAGTGTTGTTAAAAGTAGAGGTGATGCAACACACTGGTAAACATGCCGCTGTCCCAACTTTTTTGAAATATGTTACTGACGTCAAATTCACAATGATTTTTCCAAAAAATATCAAATTTCTCAGTTTCAATATTTGATATGTTGTCTTTGTACTATTTTCAATGACATATAGGATTTCCAAGATTTGCAAATCACCATATTCTGTTGTTGGTTTTTTGTTTGTTTATTTTTAAAGTGTCCCAAATTTATGGGATTGGGGTTGTATAGTAATGATTTGCAGCAGCATTTACAACATCTGAGGGCTGTCCTGAGGTACTTAAGACAGGAAGGACTCACAGCAAACCCAAACAATTGTGCAAGTAGGCAGGTGAAATTATGGTATCTGGGTTTCCACTTGGGCTATGGTAGCTGTGTCTCCAAATAGATAAGACAGCCTACCCAATACCCAAGACCATAAAGCGGGTGAGGCAGATCCTGGGGCCATCTAGCTGTTATAGAACAGTGATGCCTAATTTTTTTGGATGGCACCAGCTCACTAAAAAAAGGGAGCATCAAATCCAGTGGTTGGAGCAGTGCAAATAGGCTTTCACCCAGGTGAAAGCAAGGTTGTGTGCTGGCCTGCTGTTGCATTTACCTGACTTTGCTCTTCCTATTTATAGACTGACACATTGGACAGAGGGTTTGGGGCCATTTTTTCCCAGGTGGTGGAGGGGAGGATTGTCTTGTGCTGTACATCAGCCACAAACTGTCAGAGAGGCCAAGTACAGCATGATAGAGAAGGAGTGTTTGGCCATCAAGTGGGTAGGCCTCACCCTCCGGAACTACCTGCTGGGACACCCTTTTGCCCTCTGTTCCCTCTGCATTTAACCCATCTGAAGTGGTGAATGTGCATGCAAGCACACACACACACACACACACACACACACACACACACACACAGAGTAGTGTGCAGAATAAATAAATACATTTGTGGGTAAATGATATGAATCTGTGATTGTTGCATGTTTCAGTTTTCAATGTAATGCGATTTGCTGTTATAATAATACATTTTTAATCGTTTCAGAGAGATTGTACTGACTGCAGTCATCTCAATTTTCATTATTAACTGTCACGGATGTTTCTTTGTTTACCTGGTATTATCGCAGACACTGCGTGAAAACAAAAATCTGTGATGTCAGTGAAAGTCCTCTAGATTCTATTCTAGGTCAATCATTCACAAATAATGACCAAAAAAACCTTTAACTCTGTGGATTGTCAGTGGAAAAAATGGCAAGATCATGGTCACACACTGCAACTGTCTCTCTCTCTCTCTGTCTCTCTCTTTCTGTCTATCTATTTGGGACACACAATGCGTGGCAGGGACCCCAATTTGGCCAGTCATGTGGGTCCCAGACCCAGAACGAAAAATCTTCGCACCATCACTGCCTACAGTATAAAGCTAGAATCATCATACATGTGTTTTGTAGCCTTTGAGGAGGTAATCAATACAGTCCATGCAAGCCCATGGCCCTGAACTTGACCTAAGTTCACAGCTGATGTCAGAGAAGGGTATTCCGTGCTGATTGGCTGAGTGTGTGCGGTATCCCGTGTTGATTGGATGAGCGAAGCGCAATTAATATTCATAGGTAAATTATGCAAAAATGGCGGAGCCTTCAAGCCAGATACGAGTGAGTAAAACACTGATGGGTTGCAGCTTAATTATGGAGGTTTTTCACAAAGAAAACTGCAGGAAACAAATCAGCAGTAGGGGCAGATCATAGTTGTGAGACCATGACGGCCAGTTCACTGCATCTTGCTGACCAAATTTTGCCAAATGCCAGGTCAGCTGATTTTTTTCATTTTATTATTGTTTAATGTTCACTTCAGTCTTGAGTATTAAGTATTTAGTCATCCACACTATTGCCAAAATTTAATGATCAGTATTTTGAATAACTTGTCCCATGTTGCATCACCATTCACTTTGTTTGATGTGAAATAAACTGCAGTCTCCTTTGGAACAGTACACTGCTTATGAGATGCAAGTGAGTATTGTATTGACTTTGGGTTTTTTTTCTTTTCAGTTTTTAGGGTGGGAATTCAGTAAAATATAGCCTTTTCCCCCCAACATGTTGAACTGGTAAAAATCAGCTCTAGATGTCCCCAAAAGCCACAAAATGAACCCTTATATTTAAAAATTTTACAGGGGAACATGCCCCTGGACCCCCCAAGCTTACACGCCGCCTCTGGCAGCATGGTCTTTGCACCTCACTGCGCTCAGGGGGCCACTACTCTTTTCAGTTTTTCTAGGGGAAACCCTGGGTGCAAATTACCTCCCCTTTTTTTGGTGGGGATTTTGCTGGTGGAAGAGCCAGCTGGAGGCTGGATGGCTTCCTAGACTGAGTCAGGTGGTGTGGGTATGTGGCAGCAAGGGCATGGTCGAGTGTCAGCTGTGGATTGAGAAAAGAAGAAGCAGGTAGGGGGTGATGAGTATCACCTGTGTTTAATCACCACCAAATTACGTACATGTCCAGTGCCGTAACCAGGATTTTTCAAATACCGAGGTCAAACACTGCGATACATCTTATTTGTCAAAAAAAAAAGTCCTAATATGGTGACTTTTCATACATTTTGGAAACGAGTCAAAATCACAATCCCAACAAGATGAACATGTAGGTGAACATGTTTATTTTAACAATTTCAAAACTGCACGATCACAAAAGTATTTTGTGTGTGTGTGTGCGTGCGTGCATGAGTGAGTGAGTGTTTGAGTGAGTGATGGAATGTGAGTGAGTGAGTGAGTGAGTGAGTGAGTGAGAGTGACAACGCAATCTAGCCGAGCCTGAATGGACTTCAATTGCTTTTTAAAAAATATATGCCCTTTTCAATAGCAAAATACTAGACGGTTATTGGACAAAACCGACTAAAACGCTCCATTCGGAGACTGAGCCTCACTGGGGATGGGAGTCAATAAGAGGGGCGGGACAAGACTTCCCGAGAGGAGGCTCATCTCCAGCTGGTGATCGGAGGAGGAGCTGTGAATGCGGCTGGGCTCTTCATGATTGACAGAAAGCAGTCAGAGGTGGTACATCATGTTGTAAATAAAATGTGAACATAATAAGTTTGCTACCCGTTTTCAGTTCCGTTCGAAAATACAACCAATGGTCAAAACAATAGTGTCTTGTGTTCATGTTAGCCTATAGTCTGGTAAGTTAGCAAAATAGCTCAAGTCTCGTCAGCACCCAATAACTTCATAAACAACAGGTCACGGCTGTCCAGCCTTTTCTGATCTGAAACGCACCAAATCAAATCGAGACGAGAGAGAATAAAAGAGTTTGTGCCGCCTGGAAAACGAAAATCCTATCTAGCTAAGTGGCTTCCACTGTTGTTGCTTGAAATGCTAATTAAAATTGCACTGTTAATGATCATAAGCATTCCGGCACATAACTGTCAGTGACTGGCAAAATTAACTCCCCTTCTTCCCTCTTTCTTTTTCTCTCACTTGTTGACTTTCCAGAGCTGAGTTTGGTTTGTTTTAGTGACTTCTTCATCTTATGTCAATTTTCAGATTCCACGACTAATTGACAAACTGCCTGGCTGCGGAGTCGGACCTTGATGAGAACACTTCTCAACTCTTGTGTATCCCGTGGTGCTTAGCTGACTATCGCGAGGCTGCCTAATATGAAAATGTTTCCAATGTCGGATATTTCAGCTTCGTTTAAAAATGATTATGTGGACTTTATTTTTAGACAAACAAATGAGAACAGGGGGATGCAAGCTGAATTTAGAATTTTCCACCGATCAAAGTCAGAACGATTTTCATCATATATTAATTTCACATTTCTGAGTGAAAAAAAAAAAATACCGTGGGAAAAAAATGCCGAGGACATGACCTCGGTGTCCTCAATGGTAGTTACGGCCCTGTACATGTCCATGTGTTTCAGAAGAAAGAAGTCAGCGACTAAAGAGAAAGCTAACCAATCCAACATCGTGTAGGTACAGTGCATGTGTGTTTGTAGAGTGACTTAAGAGCACTGAAAAGGATGAGTGAAAGTAAAATAAAATGCACCTTTGCAATCCTCGTTTCCCCTGAACCACAAGTGCTACATGGTTACTTCTCTATGTGGACCAAGTCAATTTATTTGTATAACGCTTTTAACAATAGACATCACCACAAAGTAACTTTCCAGAAAAATAACAGATTTTAAACATATGAACAAATAAATTTATCCCTCATAAATTTATTTATCCCTCATAAATTTATTTATTCCTAATGAGCAAGCCTGTACCAATGACCAAAAAAAAAACCAGACAGCATTACATCCCTAAAAAGTGAAGTAACAACAAGAGAGGTGGGAGAAAGGGGCAGGCCTACCAAAGGAGTAGGTGTACGGTACCTGACTCCAACTCTTGTCTCTACAACACAGACTCTGGCTTCAGAGAGCAGCAGAAAATTCCTACTGTGCAAATTCTGGCTCCATATTTGACAACATTGCAGAGGAATTTTGGCTTCATTTCATTTCTACAGGTCATGGAGCCACATCATTTTTTAAAGCTACTTAATGCTTTACATCCTACTTGTCTCATGGACATGTTGTAGAAAAGATGCAATTTCCTGTATTGATGATAATGGTTAGAATGAGGGGGAACAGGTTTTGGGTTGTGCATAAAATGTGGGACACATTAACATTTGTAGGTGCATTTGGGTAATTGAGTGATCAATCTCATTAAATCTGAAGGTTAATAATTAAAGTTGAATCAGTCTCATATCATTAAATCACTCATGGAATCAGTCTCATTAATCAGTCTCATTAATTAATACCATTAATTTTGGTGCTTCATAATAAATTACCAAACAGCCAAATTATGGTATATTCCAAATTATTATGATCACTTACCATATTACATAAATCATATGCACCTTTTAGAATTCTTTGGAGATTGGGGACTTCAAAGATATTGGAACACAAATAAACACAGTTTCAATAATAAATGAATTTATTATAACAAAGATAAAATTGGATAATGGCAGTTGAAATATATACAAAGTGTGTGTGTGTGTGAAGACAAAAGATTAGCTTTGTGTGCTAATTAAGACAAAGGAATGCTAGCTAAGACAAAGGAATGTTATCTAAGTAGAACAAAGGATTAGCTCTGTTGCTAACTAAAGTGTGTTTGTGGGTGTGAGGCCTTGTGTCCACGTGGTGGAGTTGACCATGTGTCGCTAAGTAAAACAAAGAATTAACATGTGTTGCTAATGTGTGCTTGTGTGTGTGGCCTGTGTGTGTGAAAGGCCCTATGGCCTGAGCAGAAGGCTAGCGTGGGATGCTAGCTAGGTATGTTTGTGTGTGTCAGGCCTGGTGGGGCCTGGTGACCACGTGTTTGTGTGTGCTTAGATTAACCTCGTGTGGCTAAGCTAAGACAAAGGAATGCTAGCTAAGGAGGGTGTGTCACCACGTGGGGTTTGAGAACGAAGGATTTAGCTCTGGTTGCTAGCTAAAAGTGTGTTTGTGTGTGTGGGGGAGGACCGCCACGTGTTAGAGACAAAAGATTAGCTCTGTGTAGCTAACTCCACGTGGTGGAGGCCTTGTGATCCCTTGAGACAATACAATTAGCCCTGGAGGCTAATGCAACAAAAGAATTAGCCATGTGTTTGTGAAGCCTGGTGAGCTAGCTTTGGTTGCTAATTAGACAAAGAATTAGCCGTATGTGGCTAGCTAAGGCCCAAGGATCCTACCTTGTGGAGTTAAGACAAAAGGTGTTAATAAGGAATTAAGAGAAGCATGCAAAGCCTATCTATTAAACAATTGAGAGATTAAACAAAACAGAACAATCAACAATTCAACACGCTGCATGTCGAACAGTGTAAACAAAACGTTCCTGAGTTTAAATTCACACTGGTTCAATAAAAGCTAATTCCTAAGACTAGGTTTTGCCCAAATGCCAAGTCTTACTCAGTATCTTGCCTCTAGCAAGATTATGAAGACATTGTTCCGAGACTTTTGGAGTTTCGCCGTTGTGGAGCATGTGAGTCGCTTCCGTGAGGCGCAAAAAACTTCTTGGTCCGACGCGTGGTCGCTCGTGATGAAAAGAAAGTCTCTGATTAAATCCTGTGCACAGCTTTTGAGTTAAAAAGGATCCAGTCGCTTCTTAACTTTAAAATAACTGCCTGGTTGCAGTGTTGTACGTACTTATAAGGAACAAATGAAAAACCAGTTGTAAACTCAAGCTGAGTTTAAAATCGCGTGATCTTAGAGTCTACCATGGCCAAAGGTAAACAAAGAAAAGCGCAAAACTCTGATTCTTGCAAAAAAGAAAAGATGTCTTTTTGGGTTTGCTTGCGGAGCGAGCGATTCCTCCCTGTGTCCGTGTTGAAATCACGGCGCCAAAAGAGAAGGAGCTAGGAGTTTCCGGGTGGTTTATGCCTTCCTGGAGGATGTGACGTAGATGATCCCGCCCATGCGTGACGTAGGTCAACGCGGAAGTTGGCTGATGGGAAATGTAGTTTCTTAAAGAGATGGACTGAACGTACCTACACATTGTTCATCTCTCTCAGAAACAGGCAAAATTGGCTCTGGTAAGTGTGGCAGCGGGGGTGTGGTCAAGCGTCGGTCTGTGAACGGAGGGCGGAGTCAGGGAAGGTAAGTGGCAGAATCACTACACCTTCACCAATTGTGCTCTCCCCAATGCCTCGTCTTGCACCAGGCTTTGGTGGATTGAGGTCTGATTACAGCCGGAGTCCACCAAAGCCTGATACGTATCCCCTTGGATACTCACCGGTATACGATACGCTCCAGCCTGATCGAGGGTGGTCCCTGGCACATCGGGGATCCGGACCACCGCGCCCACCTCCATCGCCGAGCACTCATGCTGGAGGTGCCCCGGCTCCCCGCAGCGCCAGCAAACCGGCCCAGGCTCTCTCTCTGCACCGGTGTTTCAGAGCTCACTCACCTGGGGGGGGGGGGGGAGACACAGACATGGAAGCAGGAAATGGTAGGGCACCACCGGTGCGGCGGGCCAGCTGGGGTGGAGCCGGCCCACGCCTCCGCGGTGGGGGAATGGGGTGAGGACGAGAAACAGAAGGGGGGAGAGAGAGAGAAGAGAGGGGAGAAGAGGAGACACGCTGTCCTGCCGTCAGAACAGCCGCCATATGGTCCTCCGCCAGCTCGATGGCCTGATCCAGCGATGCCGGGTGATGGCACTGGACCCACTCCGCTGCTCCTTCTGGAAGTCGGGCGATGAACTATTCCAGCGCCACCAGGTCGAGGATTCCCTCGGCATCGCGGTTGTCGGCCCTCAGCCACCGCCGGCAGGCGTCCTGGAGTTGCTGGCCAATCGCGAACGGCCGGCCAACCTCCTCCAGGCTCAGCGCACGGAAGCGCTGCCGTTGCTGCTCTGGGGTGTGCCCCACACGTTGGAGGACGGCCCTGCGGAGGTCCACATAGGCCAGTTGGCTGTCAGCGGGGAGCTGTAGTGCGGCCAGCTATTCCTCAACTGTTAGCAGGGGAAGGAGGCGCGCCGCGCGCTGTTCCACCGGCCAACCCCACACCTCTGCTGCCTGCTCAAACAGAGCGAGGAAGGCTTCAGGGTCATCGTGCAGACCCATCTTCGTTAGGGTGAGGTGGGGAGGGTCTGCGGCAGTGGTGATGGTGGACCCCGCCAATGCGAGCAGGTGTCAGAATGCTTGGCGGTCTTCCTGCTGCACCAGCACCAGGGCTTCAAACCGTTCTTCCTGCTCCTTCCGGAGGGTGACCAGCGCCTGGTGCTGGCTCTGTTGGGCCGTGGCGAGGGCATGGACCAGGTCCTTGAAGGGGGAGGACTCCATGAGGCTGTTCTCTTCTGTACTCCACGTTCCGGGTTTCGGCACCACTGTTACAATCATTTAGGGTGGGTGGAGCACAGAAGCACAGCAGGCCAGAACTGAGTTCTCAAACTCTTTATTATAGCTTTTCAGCTTAAACTATTCACGTACACACGCAAGCACACACAAGCCTCCTGGTTGGAGAGAGTCTCCTTCCTCTGCTCTCTCTCTCTCCTTTTTATAGGGCGTGGTCACTGGGGAAGACACACAAACACAGGTTAACTAACATCAGGTGTAGTGATTCTGCCACTTACCTTCCCTGACTCCGCCCTCTGTTCACAGACTGACGCTTGACCACGCCCCCGCTGCCACAGTAAGATTTTCAGAAGTCATTAATTTCTTAACTAAATAATTTGCAGCTTTTAAATTGATTGTATTGGTGTACATAGCAAAGTAGCTGAAGCCTTTTTTCAGCTATTGAGGATGAAATATTTTAAAAATATTTTGAGTCAAAAACCCTTCTGAGTCAATTTTGCCAAATGGGAAAAAGTTCACAAAAATAACCAAAATATGGACTTTGCATAGCTTGATTAAGAATTTATTTCTAAAGATACAAGGCTAAAATTTGATGTCAAGGTTAAACTGGACCTGCTTAGTCTATTACAATAACTGGATTTCGCTTATCAGTAGTATTTATTTAGCAATTCATGTGTCAAATTATTAAAAATCAAGAATTTACCAAAAATCTATGCATTTGTCTGACAATAACTTGTACTACAAGATATTAACTCCAGGTTAATTAATTAGTTTATTAACTCTAGGTTACTCTAAGGGGTAACATTAACTTCTGATGTAATCTAAAACCTGATTGGTTGAAAGTAATTTATGGGAATACAAACTGTCCCAAGTGTCCTCGCTCTCCCCTAACCATTGTCAACAGATACAAAAAAATATGTACCCTCTGGGTACATATGGCTACTGCTTATAAATAAAATTGTTTTCTGATACCCAGGGATGCAAACACAACCATGGTCAAAAAAGAGTGAGGTAGCGCGGCGACGCGGACCCCCCCCCCAACCACACACACACACACACACACACACAATATCAGTCAGACAACAGTTTCAACAAAACAGAACATTTATTAATTACTATTATTTATTAATTCAGTTCCCAATCCATCTTCAGTTCCCCACCCCAAAGTCAGTCCATCTTTACTCCTTTTTCTTCCTTTTCTTTGCCACTTCCTGAAGTTTGTGTAGTGCCTTGGATGTATGCACCACGAACTCATATAACACACACATGGGTTACACATTACCATTTGATCACTCGATGTTCTAAAATAGCAGCTAGTCGGGTGCTAACGGTTAGCATTTTAACTAAGCCAGACAGCCACAAGCTTTAATAAGACCAATTCTTGCACGTATAGAACGGTATTACGGCACTTAAATATTATCTAGGAACAAAAAACAATAGTCATTAACCCATGTAGACACTACGTTGAGAACATATACAGTCATCATGCAACTCCTCAAATAACATTACGCTTTTCAGGTGTTTTTTACCCCAAGGATAGGTCATGGCTAATATGGTTAGATGAAGGAGGCTAGGTTACGAGAGACAAAGTTAATATATATATATATATATATATATATATATATATATATATATATATGCACAATTATTTTAACACTTATGCTTTGATTGTAGACGAGTAAATGACTTCCACTTCAACGCTGATCATTTACTCCCAGTCACTGAGGCTCCAAAGAAATACACACTAGTAGATGAAATTCAGCAAGTTGATAAATGAACACACCTATCTGAGGAAAAGCCCGGGAGTCACGTTCCTTAGCAACCAGACTGCCCAGCCATCAGTTCCATCCACTGACAGTGTAGCAGCTAGCAGTTTGTAACGGAACGCTGTTGAATATTATAATAGCAGCCAGTGGCGGATTTAGCAAATTGGGGGCCTCAGGCAAAGGTATTGGATGAGGGGGCCCCCCTCATCCGATCCGAAACAAAAAAAAAAAAATGTACCGACTGCATGGTGGATAGGCAGGTAAAGCTAATCTATAGGGAAGTAAAGGTTGGAGAGGAGAAAAAAAACATTCCCTTTTAAACCCTGCATACACTTCTTTACTCCAAAATGAAGATGGAAAGCAGAGAACACACAAAGTGTAGCACTACACAAACTAATAGTCATGATGGAACCCAACAGAGAATAAGATTTCAGATAACATCTGTCTTTGCCAAAATGCCAGGAAAACCAGCACTGTTTATTTTTTTTTAAAGATCAGAACATTTCAAACATTCTATAAATAAAACTATGTACATGGTTGTGTGTGTGTGTGTGAGAGTGAGTGAGTGAGTGAGTGAGTGAGTGAGTGAGTGAGTGAGTTAGTGTGTATGTGTGAGAGTGAGTGAGTTAGGTGGGGTTTACATTAGACCGTATCAGCGGATCATCAGATTAACGTTTTTAAAACGATTAGCGTGCACACAGCAACACCAATACACGATTTGCGTGCACACAGCAACACCAATACACGGATACGCTCGGCTCCGCAGGCATCCTGCGCTCCAAATCACTCCGCCCTGAACAGCGAGTGCCCTCTGGAGGGTGCGCACTCCGGCCCTGCGCAGCTCACAGAGCGCGCGAGTATAGCGCACGAGCAGTGATTCGGGACTGAGCCGCTGTGTGTGTGATCCCAGTGCATATCACTTACCACTTGCAAGTGGAAGGATGGCAAGCCTAAAGACAATCATAACTACACAATGGCCAGTATTTGCATCAGTATTTGCAGTATTTTCATACTTTTATACTCTTTAATGAAAGGTGATACAAGGCGGAAGTCCGCGCCGTTTTTCAGCAGTCGCGTCACATGACCAACGCCAGCGAATCAGGAAGGTGGATGTCACAGTGACGTTGTCCAATGACGACGCCAGCTAGAGCTCAGCACAGCGTATCCGCGTATTCTCAATGTTTACACAGCACCGGACCAGACACGATCTGGATTGAATACGTGGACCCTGGCGGATTCCCGTTTCCCGGCGTTTCCAGGCGTTTTAATGTAAACGGACAGTGCATCCACGAAGAAAACGAGACAGATACGGTCTAATGTAAACTTGGCCTTAGTGTGTGTGTGTGTGTGTGTGTGTGTGTGTGTGTGAGAGAGAGAGAGTGTGTGTGTGTGAGAGTGAGTTAGTGTTTGTGAGTGTATGTGTGAGAGTGTGTGAGTGAGTGAGTTAGTGTGTGTGTGTGTGTGTGTGAGAGACAGAGAGAGAGAGAGAGTGTGAGTGAGTGAGTGAGTGAGTGAGTGAGTGAGGGGAGGTAAGAAGTGTGGACTGAGGAGAGATGAGGTGGCATTTGGCTCTAAGCAACTCCATATCCATGTGAATGTATGTGTCAGTGAGTGAGAGAGAGAGAATGAGACAGTGTGAGAGAGAGAGAGTGTTCTGTGTGTGTGAGACAGAGAGGGTGAGTGAATGAATGAGAGAGTCATTTTCTTCGTGGTGGTCAACAGAAACGGGACACGCACTCACCACCTCCGCTATGTTTTTTTCAGAATTATTAGTCTGCTGCTAGTCTGCTGTTCGTCTGCTCTGTTGGAGCTTGATGCCGCTAGCTCCCCTCCTGAATCAACAGCAGGCTCCTCCTGCTCCGCTACAACATCAGAGTCAACCGACGGTGTTGACACATTAAAGAAAGTTGTAAGCTTGGGAAGTGCATCATTCTTTGATTTCGCCTCATCCCACTTCCTCCTTTTCGTAGCACCACTTGGAAAGTGGCGCTTCATTTCGCTGATCACAAGTTCAAAACAATTCACCACAGTCGCTATTAGAAGTTCTCTGAATTCACTCACTCAGGTTCAGTTCACGTTCGTCGCGCAATGTTCTCGGACTCGCGCGATCATTGCATGGAATAGTCCATTTCAACACAAACGGGGGGGGGGGGGGGGGTACAAATACTTCATTCCTTTGTATTTTAGTTTTTTGTCTTTGTTTCCAATTTAAACATACAAAATTACAATTTACAAACACAAGGGCTTAGGAATGGATCGCTGTCCAAAGGCCCCCAAATCCCCAGCTGATTCGGGAAGGGGCAGCTGGTCTGGGGCCCCTGCCGAATGGGAAAGTTGGAGGGGCCCAAGGCAATTGCCTACTTCACCTCTATTGTAAGACCGCCTCTGATAGCAGCCAACAGCTACACTGTCAATCTTACTATCTCTGCTGTCAGTGGTTCCATATATCCACCAGGGGGAACCAAACATTGTATGGTCTGCACAGTACTCGGGTCTATCATTACTACCAGAGTGGATTACCGGAGAGCAACCCCCCCCCCAAAAAAACCCTCTTCGGATCTGCACGAATTACACAAGTCGCCCAAAATGCCGGGGAAAAAGCGGAATGCGCCGAAAAGCGCGCCGTTTGCACGCCATGTCCATACAGTAAATATAGCATATATATTTACTCTGGGGCGGCACGGTGGTGTAGTGGTTAGTGCTGTCGCCTCACAGCAAGAAGGTCCTGGGTTCGAGCCCCGGGGCCGGCGAGGGCCTTTCTGTGTGGAGTTTGCATGTTCTCCCCGTGTCCGCGTGGGTTTCCTCCGGGTGCTCCGGTTTCCCCCACAGTCCAAAGACATGCAGGTTAGGTTAACTGGTGACTCTAAATTGACCGTAGGTGTGAATGTGAGTGTGAATGGTTGTCTGTGTCTATGTGTCAGCCCTGTGATGACCTGGCGACTTGTCCAGGGTGTACCCCGCCTTTCGCCCGTAGTCAGCTGGGATAGGGTCCAGCTTGCCTGCGACCCTGTAGAAGGATAAAGCGGCTAGAGATGAGATATGAGATGAGATATTTACTCTGTGAGGCAGTAGCCACAAAAATGAATTGTAATCCAAAAATTAACAATTTAAAAATCACAGAAGTAAAATATACCAAGTGTCTGTATTTTTAATTATTCTACTCTTACCTCCTACAGTTTTTGAAACTGAAACATCCGAACCGAGGCTGACATACACACGCTGTCACCATGACCAAAACCCTTATTTCCTGGAAAAGGCCCGGTGCTAGAGCTCGGTGGTCTCAATACTCTTTTCGACAACTTCCCGTAACAACTTGGAAGTGCGTCACATCTACATCACGGGACCACTGGCCGAAGAAGGCGAGAAAAGGGGAACAACCTAGAGTATATTTTAAAATAGGAGCACACTTTCCCTCAGTAATAAGCATAAACATGTCTGAAAGCGATTTCTTTAGTCTAGTCCATTTATTTCGGATGGTGAACCGAATTGTATACACTCACCGGTCATTTTAATCAAAACGTGTATGCGCATGTACAGTGCACAATTGTTACACTCATTCTTACAACACGATGAATAGTGGCTACAGCCTCTATGTGAGGCAGTAGCCACAAAAATGAGCAGGGATGAACGCCTTTTGTAAATGCAGAATTTACAGATTTAAAACATCATAATTTTCCAGAACCTTTATTCTGTAGTGAGATTTTATATCAATCTTTCTCTACTAAGGAATTGCATCGAATTATTGGACAGACAAAACAAAAATCTCATCTCATTATCTCTTGCCGCCTTATCCTGTTCCACAGGGTCGCAGGCAAGCTGGAGCCCATCCCAGCTGACTATGGGTGAAAGGCAGGGTACACCCTGGACAAGTCACCAGGTCATCACAGGGCTGACACAGACAACCATTCACACCTACGGTCAATTTAGAGTCACCAGTTAATCTAACCTACATGTCTTTGGACTGTGGGGGAAACCGGAGCACCCGGAGGAAACCCACGTGGACACGGGGAGAACATGCAAACTCCACACAGAAAGGCCCTCACCGGCCACGGGGCTCAAACCTGGACCTTCTTGCTGTGAGGCGACAGCGCTAACCACTACACCACCATGCCGCCCAGCTCACAATCAATAGTACCAATTGTTTTATCATCAAAACCTTGCCAACACAATTGAATTTTATGTAAACATTCACCACTTTTTTCTCTAACAATACAGCCTTTAGATATAATAATTACTTTAGATATAATTTATTTAATAAGGGACACTAGCAAAATCAGATTGACCCACTAGCAGTTGGCTAGAAGGCTACTGTTGTCTTCTGCTTTCTTTATTTGCACAGAAGAATCTTGGTGGTTACCTTAGATTCAGTGGTCCTATGCTACCTTGGATGGAGTGGTGTGACTTTTCACAAGATTCATATTGATACCTCTTCCCGTGGGATTGCAACCTTGTAGTGGTCGGGAAGCTTGTGTGTCTCAGTGACCCCTAGAGCTATGCCAGCGGGAGATTTATCTCCTGGTAGGGCCCCCCATGCTGGACAGGTCGAAGGGTAGAGGCCAGACAAAGAGCAATCCACTGGTCCTCCAGGTTGGGGGTTGAGCACAGGGCTAACAACTCTGTCTTTTAAAAACAAACAATGTTACGGAAACAGCAACAGAAGGAATCAACACTACTGGGCGTGATGGACTTCCAGGGCTATCGACAGATGCTAGGATGAATGCCAGTGGTGAAAGCCGAAAGGAAGCCATTGGCAGGAAGGTGGAAGTTCTGAATGCCAAAACCAAAACTAAGATAGGTTTTTGGAATGTTAGGACAATGTATGATACAGGGAAATTAGCACAAGTAACATCGGAGATGAGAAGATATAAGGTAGATATACTAGGAATAAGTGAGAGTAGATGGACAGGATCAGGGAGACTTACAACATGCACAGGGGAAACATTGCTATACTCAGAAAGAGATGATCAGCAACATAGAGAAGGAGTGGCCTTCATCTTGAAGAAAGGAGTAGAGAAGAGTTTGATAGAGTGGCAACCTGTCAGCAGTAGGCTTATGAAGATAAGGCTGAGGGGGAAACAAATTAACACATCTATTATCCAATGCTATGCTCCAACAAACGATTGTGAGGAATCCTTGAAAGATGAATTCTATGAACAACTGCAGTCTGTTTTAGAAGCTTCACCAGGTCATGACTTGAGACTAGTGATGGGAGACCTTAACGCCAAAGTAGGAAACAACAATAACGAACATGACAGGGCAATGGGTAGAGAAGGCTGCGGAAGAATGAATGAGAATGGGGAGAGATTGGCAGAGTTTTGCTCTGTAAACAATCTAGTCATTGGCGGAACATTGTTCCAGCACAAGGACATCCACAAGCTAACATGGTGCTCCCCAAATGGAAGAGATCAAAATCAAATCGACCATCTCATGATAAATGGCACCTGGAGACGTTCATTGCTTGATGTCAGAGTCAAAAGGGGAGCTGACATTGGCAGCGACCACCATTTGGTTACAGCTATGCTGAGAGTAAAGCTTAGAAAAGATGGTAGCAAAAAGGCAGCAAGAAAGCATTTCGATGTTGGAAAGCTACAAGACACCAAAGTCAAAGGTGCATTTGTTCTACAACTAAAGAACAGATTCCAAGCACTATCAGATATGTTAGACCATAGAGAACCAGAACCAGAGGATATCAACACCATGTGGGAGCAGACCAAAACAGCCTTTGTGAAGGCAAGTGAATCTTGCCTTGGCTACAAACAAAACCAAAAGAAAGAATGGATAAGTGAAGACACATGGCAAGCAGTTGAAAATAGAAGGGCCTTGAAGAAACAAATAAATGACACAAAGTCTGAAAGACTGAGGGAAAGATACAAGAAACAATACCAAGACACCAACAAAGCAGTAAGGAGGAAAGCCAGAGCTGACAAGAGGGCATACCTAGAAGATCTTGCAAACCAAGCAGAAGAAGCAGCTAGAAAAGGAGAACAAGGGAAAGTCTACAAGATCACCAAAGTAGTCAGTGGAAAACACAGAAGAACAACTGAGCTGCCAATAGAAGACAAAATGGGTCAATTGTTAACAACTGAGGCAAAACAAGAAGTTCGTTGGGCTGAACATTTTAAGGAAGTGCTGAACAGACCACCACCCACAATAGAACCAGATGTAGAACCTGAAGAAAGTGACTTGGAAATTAGCATTGACCCACCAACAAGGGAAGAAATTGTTTCAGCCATTAAGACCTTAAAAAGTGGTAAAGCCCCTGGCCAAGACAATCTGAATGCGGAGCTTTTCAAGACAGAACCAGACATGGCCTCCAAACTGCTTCAACCACTTTTCAAAGCTATTTGGGAGAAGAAGGAAATACCTGATGACTGGTTGGAAGGCATTATTATAAAGATACCAAAGAAGGGCAACTTGAGGAATTGTAATAACTGGTGCGGAATTACACTTCTATCGATACCAAGCAAGATCATGGCAAGAGTTATCATACAACGTCTTACAGAAGCGGTTGATGAGAAGCTCAGGAAGGAACAGGCAGGATTCCGCAAGTGGAGATCATGCATAGACCACATATTCACACTATGTAACATCATTGAACAGTGCACAGAATGGCAGAGGCAATTATACTGTGCATCAATTTTGTCGACTTTGAAAAAGCCTTTGATAGTGTACATCGGGACAGCCTCTGGAAAATCCTGAGGAAGTATGGGATCCCACAACATATAGTGGATATTATCAAGGCTTTCTACACCAACTTCAAATGCAGGGTAGGAAACAGTAACCTGGCATTCCAGGTAAAGACTGGAGTCAGACAAGGCTGTGTGATGTCAGCATTACTCTTCAACATCGTTATCGACTGGGTGATGTGCCGTACAACAGAAGACAAAACAAGAGGCATACGATGGACCCTCTTCTCAGCATTAGAAGACCTCGACTTTGCTGATGATCTGGCTCTAGTCGCACACACTCACCAACACATGCAGGAGAAGACAGAACGGCTGAGCTATTTTGCACAACAAGTTGGCCTGAAAATAAATCAGAAGAAATCTGAAATGATGGTCCTAAATGTCTCCGACCCACTACCAATCCATGTAAATGGTGATGCCCTACCAGTAACGGACGAGTTTACCTATCTTGGTAGTACTGTAAAACAAGATGGAGGTGCGCACAGTGACATCAAAAGTAGAATAAACAAAGCTAGGAATACCTTCAGGAGCTTAAACAACATCTGGAAGTCACAACAGTACAGACTCAAGACAAAACTGAAGTTGTACCAGAGCTGTGTTCTATCCACCCTCCTCTATGGTGCAGAATGCTGGAGAATGACAGCCAGTGACATCCATCAACTGTCAGTTTTTCATATTAGGAGCCTGCGGAAGATATGTCAGATTTTCTGGCCTAACAAAATATCTAATGAAGAACTGTTAATAAGATGTCATCAAGACAGTATGAATGAAATAATAACAAGGCGGCGTTGGAACTGGATTGGACATGTTCTGAGGAGAGAACAAGATAACATTACAAGAGTTGCCCTGCACTGGACACCGGAAGGGCGAAGGAAAAGAGGATGACCCAAGACCACCTGGCGTCGCACAGTAGAGGAAGAGATGACATCTCTCAATCTAACATGGGGAGGTGTCCAGAAGCTAGCCCAGAACCGACCGGAGTGGAGGTCCTTCGTTGCTGCCCTACATGCCAGAAGGCATAGCGGGCAGTAAGTAAGTAAGTAATATTGATACCTAGTTTGTCTACATTTAATTTACAGGTTCTGGTAAAATTTTTGAAAGAAAAACATGAGACGTTTTTTAATTCATTCATTCATTCATTATCTCTAGCCGCTTTATCCTTCTACAGGGTCGCAGGCAAGCTGGAGCCTATCTCAGCTGACTACGGGCGAAAGGCGGGGTACACCCTGGACAAGTCGCCAGGTCATCACAGGGCTGACACATAGACACAGACAACCATTCACACTCACACCTACGGTCAATTTAGAGTCACCAGTCAACCTAACCTGCATGTCTTTGGACTGTGGGGGAAACCGGAGCACCCGGAGGAAACCCACGCGGACACGGGGAGAACATGCAAACTCCACACAGAAAGGCCCTCGCCGGCCCCGGGGCTCGAACCCAGGACCTTCTTGCTGTGAGGCGACAGCGCTAACCACTACACCACCGTGCCGCCGTTTTTTAATTATCTTAGCAATTTTATTGAAAATAACCCAGGGACATTGGGTATGTACATAAACCTTGTCAGATGCTGCTGAATGTGGTAACATTATAATTCAAGTAGCTATCATTACAGGACCATGCATTGAACCTTTGCAACGGTGTCTGTTTACAAGTGTCAGTTGAGTGACCATGCATCGTTTTTGTCAAGCGTATATCAAGTGCAAGGTGATAATTACCCATCTTTTAGGTTGATTAGTTATTTAATTGATAACTCCAAGATATCTGTTTGGCATGCTTGCAACTGGTTTTGGCAAATTTGCTTGCTAATTGTTTTGGCTAGTTCCAATTAAATCCTTGAAACTTATCTTCGCTCATACATCTGCTCTCTGTTTTCATAAGGCTATCCTAATCAGTGATGTAATGTTTCATCACCCGTTTACACACACTGTCACACACATACCCCTTTTCCACCAAATCAGTTCCAGGGCTGGTTTGGGGCCAGTGCTGGTGCTGGTTCACAACTTGTTCAACTTGCGAGCCAGCTGAGAACACCAGTTTGCTTTTCCATAGCTTGGGGTGCTAAGGGGAGCCACGTCATTAAGTCATTGTATACGTCAGTTATGTCGCTGCGTTTGCATAAACCTTGGCACGAACATCGAAGCAACAACAACACTGAGAAGAAGAAGCAGCAACAACAATAATAATGGATGACTTCGCGTTTGTACAGCTGCTGCTTCTCGTCGCTTAAAAATGGCGACCTTTTGCGGTCTTGCTATTGTTGTTGGTCTTAACAACTCTGCCCCCCTGCTGACGTAAGCAGTTCTTTCCTCTGGCCCAGCAAAGAGCAGGTGCTAGCCTAGAACCGGTTTTTCTGGCCCCAGAGCCAGTTCTTTGTCAGTGGAAACAGAAAACCCGGTTCCAAACTAAGCACTGGCCCCGAACCAGCCCTGGAACTGATTTGATGGAAAAGGGGCAACAGACAACTCAGCTTCTTAACCCTTTGATGCAAAACATATGCACACCCCTTCTAATGCACAACATGGGTAAAAAATGACCCGCATTCATTTTCCAGGTTATTTCATGCTGACTGAATTTTTCTTTGCTCTATCTTTTGAAATCAATTTATTTTATGATTGAATATTCCAAGTATTCTTTAAATATCTTGTTTTTAATTACCACAAATCATTAATTTAATTTTTTCTTTCCTACGGTACTTTATGAACAAAAATACTTTTTATATTACTACACATGGGTCATCCAAGTGTGATTTAAAATTAAATGTCTTAATATTATAATAATAATTTGTTTCAAGTAATTACTTTAGCAGTGAATGGGGCCAGTTATTTATTTATTAACTATGTAGTTAGCTAAGCCAACTACAATAAAATTAGCTAACTAAAGTAGAATATATGTCAACAGCTAGGTAGCTAATAGTAATTACTTGTAACTTTCTGACAAGTAATCTACTCACTCTCAAGGTAACCTAAACATAATCAATTTTTTTCTAAGGTAATGTTAGAACAATTGAAAAACATTACTTACATGTATTAGATGGGCAAACGGCGCTGTGCTGAGCTGTGAAATGTCTGACAAGCACAATTCACAGTTCCCACCAAACGCTGTAGTAAATGCATGCGGGTCGTTTCTGACCCATGTGTGTAAACTTGATGTAGAATTACAAAAGCTGTGCTTGTTCATAACTTAAGAAAGGAAAAATAAAACTTATGATTTGTGCTAAACAAAAACAAGATATTTACTGCATATTTGGAAAAGTAAATGACAAAATGAATTTATTTCAAAAGTATATTATAGAAACACTTAGCCATACATGAAATAACCTGGAAAATGAATGCAGGTCATTTTTGACCCATGTTGTGCATTAGAAGGGTAGTGATACAAAAAGGGTTTTTATTTCAAAAAGTAAGAAAGGAAAAAATAAAATAAGGATGTATGATGATCAAAAACAAGTTAATTGAGGAATACCTTGAATACTGAATGATGGAATTAATTTATTGCAAAGATATAGAAGATAAAAACTCAGCCGGGTTACTTTTGACCCATGTTTTGCATCAAAGGGTTAAAGCTAGACGGCTTTTTGATTTCATAAAATTGGTGAAATTTAGTTCCCTCTGAAATTTGGTCATTCTGATATATGTTTATTTTTGTAATATCTCACAAAATATCAGGCCATTCTGTGGCTGGGAAGTTATTTAATTTGAGGGGATTCCCTAGCAAATACTATGCAAGAATTCGCTTGCTTTGTGCAATCAAGCAGACAGAGGAAGTCCATGTGCGCAGGCACAGGTTTGCCTTCTTCTTTTGGGTTTTACAGCAGCTGGCATCCACAGTGTTGCATTACTGCCATCTACAGATTTACCTTGACCGTGCATTGCCAGTTACATCATTCTGTCACTAAACGAACAGCTGATCACACTGAGGTGCTCGCTGATGCCGATATTTATTAGTTTGGTCCTGCGTTTCCTTTCCTTTGCAACATAACATCTTTTCTTCTCACTTTCCATTACTGTAGTTGGTCTTTCATGTTTCATTCGCGCACACACATCTTCCATTTTTCTCTCCTGTTTCAAATTTGTGTCCCACAATATCTTGCACGAACGGGGAAAGCCCACCATGTGATGCATGACATAGTACTTGAATTGGGTCATGATGAAGCAGGAAAAAATAGGGGAGAATTTAGGGCCTATGTGGCCCTAAATTCATTAATTGTTCTATTTTTTAAAAAAAAAACAACTTTTAAAATTGGAAGTCTGTGATTTGAATTCAGTAGCTTTTGATCCACTAAACAAAAATAATTGGGTGTCAGGGAAAATTATTTTATGAACTACACTTGAAAAATCTGAAAGGCAGTGTACCTTTAAATCACATCTTCCAATCATATACCTATACCACACTCTTAGATGTCACCTTCCTGTCATTTAGCTACAACACACTCTTGAAGGTGGATATATACTCATGTTTATCTTTCGATAAACTGAGAAACATCTCTGAACAATTGTGCCTGCATCAGTGAATGTTGCTCCTGGATCCATGAGGCAGAATCTCCTAGGCAGCAAAGGTCTAATAGCGCATCTCAAAAAATTAGAATATTGTGAAAAAGTTTTTTTTTTATAATTTAATTCAAAAAGGTAAACTTTCATATATTCTATATTCATTAAATGTAAAGTGAAATATTTCAAGCCTTTTTAAAATTTTGATAATTATGGCTTGTAGCAGGCAGCACGGCGGTGTAGTGGTTAGCGCTGTCGCCTCACAGCAAGAAGGTCCTGGGTTCGAGCCCCATGGCCGGCGAGGGCCTTTCTGTGCGGAGTTTGCATGTTGTCTGTGTGGGTTTCCTCTGGGTGCTCCGGTTTCCCCCACAGTCCAAAGACATGCAGGTTAGGTTAAATGGTGACTCTAAATTGACCGTAGGTGTGAATGGTTGTCTGTGTCTATGTGTCAGCCCTGTGATGACCTGGCGACTTGTCCAGGGTGTACCCCACCTTTCGCCCGTAGTCAGCTGGGATAGGCTCCAGCTTGCCTGCGACCCTGTAGAACAGGATAAAGCGGCTAGAGATAATGAGATGAGATGGCTTGTAGCTCATGAAAATCAGAAATCCAGCACCTCAAATTATTAGAATATTTCTTAATATCAATCAAAAAAGGATATACAATATAGAAATACCCAGCTTCTGAACAGGATGTTCATTTATACACTCAATACTTGGTTGGGGCTCTTTTACCACAAATTACTGTATCAGTGCAGCATGGCATAGAGATGATCAGCCTGTGGCACTGCTGAGGTGTTACTGAAGCCCAGGTTGCTTTGACAGCAACCTTCACCTTGCCTGTATTATTGGGTCAGGTGTTTCTCATCTTCATCTTGACAATACCCCATAGATTCTCTCAGGCAAGGTCAGGCAAGTTGGCTGGCCAATCAAGCACAGTAATATCATGGTCAGAAAACCATTGGGTAGTAATTTTGGCACTGTAGGCAGGTGCTAAGTCCTGCTGGAAAAGGAAATCAGCATCTCCATAAAGCTTGTCAGCAGATGGAAGCATGAAGTGCCCTAAAATCTCATGGTAGACAGCTATGTTGACTTTGGACTTGCTAAAACACAATGGACCAACACCAGCAGATGACATGGCACCCCAAATCATCATAGACTGTGGAAACTTCACACTGGACTTCAACCACCTTGGATTCTGTGCCTCTCCACTCTTCCTCCAGACTCTAAGACTTTGATTACCAAATGAAATGTAAAATTTACTTTCATCTGAAAAGAGGACTTTGGACCACTGAACAACAGTCCAGTTCTTTCTCTCCTTAGTCCAGGTAAGATGCTTCTGATGTCATCTTTGGTTCAGGAGTGGCTTGATATTAGGAATGTGACAGCTGTAACCCCTTTCCTGAAGACTGTGTGTGGTAGCTCTTGATGCATTGATGCCAGCCGCAGCCCACTCCTTGTGAAGCCCTTCCAAGTTCTTGAATTGCCTTTTCTTGACAATCCTCTCAAGGATGCAGTCATCCATGTTGCTTGTGCACCTTTTCCAGCCAGCCTTTTCAGCAATGACCTTCTGTGGCTTACCCTCCTTGTGGAGGGTCTCGATGATCGTCTTCTGGCCAACTGTCCAGTCAGCAGTCTTCCCCATGATTGTGGTTGCATGGACTGAACTAGACAGAAATACACTGTATTTATACTGTTTGTTTTACTCAAACTCAAAATGAAACATTCTAATAATTTGAGATACTGGATTTCTGATTTTCATGAGCTACAGTATAATATCAAAATTAAAACAAAACAAGGCTTAAAATATTTCATTTTGTATATGTAATGAATATAGAATAGTATATTAAAGGTTACTTTTTAAATTAAATTATGAATGAATTAATTTTTTTAATTTTATTTTTAATACATGTTCGAAATTAAAAAAAAAATTAAATTACGGGAAAAAATAATTTTTTACCCACAATATTCCAGTTTTTGAGATGCACTACTAAATTCCTAGATCGTACTTTGATCAAGTCAACCTTCAGTATAGGCAGATCAAAACCTACAGTGGGGAAAACAAGTATTTGATCCCTTGCTGATTTTGTTGGTTTACCCACTAAGAAAGACTTGATCAGTCTGTAATTTTAATGGTAGGTGTATTCTAACATGTGGAGACAGAATATCAAAAAGAAAATCCAGAAAATAACTTTTAAATATCTATATTAATTTATTTGTATTTTATTGAGAAAAAGAAGTATTTGATCCCCTAGTAACCATCAAGAGTTCTTGTTAATACAGACAAGTTAGACTCTCCAAATTACCTTGTCACCTAAATTGAAGACACCTGATATCACTAATGACTTGTATAAAAGCCACCTGGCCACAGAATCAATCAGTTTGTCAGACTCCAAACTCTCCAACATGGGAAAGACTAAAGAGCTTTCTGTGGATTTAAGGGAGAAGATTGTAGACCTGCACAAGACCGGTATGGGCTACAAAACCATTAGCAAGAAGCTGAGTGTTAAGGTGACAACTGTTGGTGCAATTGTGCGCAAGTACAAGACTCACAACATGATCATCAATTGACCTAGGTCTGGGGCTCCAAACAAGATCTCACCTCGTGGGGTTTCCAGGATCATGAGAACGGTGAGAAATAGACCTAATACAACACGGGCAGAGTTAGTGGATGATCTTAAAGCAGCTGAGATCACAGTCACCAAGCAAACAGTTGGTAACACTTTACACCGCAATGGTCTAACATCTTGCAGTGCTTGCAAAGTACCCCTGCTTAAGAAAGCACATGTGCAGGCCCGCCTGAACTTTGCCAATGAACATCTGAATGACTTGGAGAGTGACTGGGAGAAGGTGTTATGGTCAGATGAGACCAAAATTGAGCTCTTTGGCATCAATTCAACTCGTCGTGTCTGGAGGGAGAGACATGCTGCTTATGACCCCAAGAACACCATCCCCACTGTCAAACATGGAGGTGGTAACATTATGCTTTGGGGGCGTTTTTCTGCACAGGGCTACTTCACCGTATCAATGGGAGGATGGACGGAGCCATGTACTGTAAAATCCTAAGTTAAAACCTCCTTCCCTCTGCCAGGAAGCTTAAAATGGATCATGGATGGGTCTTCCAGCAGGATAATGACCCAAAGCATACAGCCAAGGCAACCAAGGAATGGCTGAAGAAGAAACATATCAAGGTCATGGAGTGGCCCAGCCAGTCTCCGGACCTGAATCCTATAGAAAATCTATGGAGAGAGCTGAAGATCAGAGTTGCCAAGCGACAGCCACGGAATCTTGATGATTTAGAGGTCATTTGCAAAGAAGAGTGGACCAAAATTCCTCCTAATATGTGCAGAAACCTGGTCATCAACTACAAAAAACGTCTGACCTCTGTGCTTGCTAATAAGGGGTTTGCCACAAAGTACTAAGTCCTTTTGGCAAGAGGGTTCAAATACTTATTTTCCTCAATAAAATGCAAATAAATTAATACAAATTCTTTAAAGTCGATTTCTTGATTTTCTTTGTGATATTCTGTCTCAGCATGTTAGACTACACCTACCATTAATATTACAGACTGATCGAGTCTTTATTAGTGGCCAAACCAACAAAATCAGCAAGGGATCAAATATTTGTTTTCCCCACTGTATCAATAGCTCTCAATAAAATTAATATCAATGGAAAGGGATTTTCTTAAAAATTATGTAGTTATAATTCGTTTGCTGGTTAACTGGACATTTGGGAAGTGGTGCCAATATTTAGTTGACCAATTTCAGCTAATTGCACTACAGCACTTAGAACAATTATTGACAGTCCATAATTATTTTCAGATTTACCAATAAAAAACAATTTTACAAAACTGAGTTTCAGTTACAACAGTTATTAGTGGTTAATTTATCATCAACTGGAAGACCCCCCCCCCCCCGCCCTTTGAGCTTGTCGTCTGATGACACAACTCGTCACCTGACATGGAATTTTTTTCAGCACGATCAGCAATTTGAGGAAAACCCATGATCATCGCAGGTAAGCATGGTGGAAAGATCATGGACATGGTTTTACTTATCAAATTCACAGATATTTCATAATATCCTTGTCGAAACCTACTTTGTTTCTTACTTTTTCATTTGACAGTCGCCATTTTGTATCTAAACGCATGCTTGAGAAGTCACGTGAGGTGTCAATAATAATGATCACTTTCACCGGTGTCCTCCATTATCGACACGCTGTGGAATTAAGTGACATTTACAACTGTTATGGATTGAGCTTTGTGTAACATTGTTGAAGTAGATGAAGTACTTTAAAAAAAAGTGCTGTGATTTATAATAATTTTTTTCTGGTTCATAACAGAATGGAAAGATTATAGAGTATTTGGAATCCTACTGCAATAAATAGACCAGAATTAAATTCCTAGCACATTAAAAAAAAGAAAAAAAAGACATGCTTGAAATATTCAGATTTTTCTATTCCATTCAGATTTTTTGCAGTTTATTGTAAATATCTACTACATATTACAATATCAGTAGACATTTTATATTATTAGATGTAAATTTAAAATCTCAATTTAAAAAAAATCACTTGTTTGAAAATACTGAAACTTCACCAATCTGAATCTAATTGCAACAAATTAGAGCATTGTTTGAAGTATTGGTAAACTACAAAACTAGAAATTAATACAAACAACAACGAATGATTAACAAAATGTGATCTACAAAAAATACTTACAAAGTGGGTAGAAAGTGGAACAAAAAGATTTTCTGACACAGGTTAAACATTATCAGTTCATTTGTTTACTAGAATTACTTCCTCATTTACGTAAGCACCGACATCGATATATTTATATAAAACATATTTTGTACTAACTATAAGTCTATGTACAATATATAGACTTATATTAAGTTAACAAAACCATATACCAATTATTATTATTTTCATCAGTAATCATCTGGATGTCGATAATTGTGGAATGATGTCGATAACTGTGGACAAAGGTGTCAATACTTGTGGAACGGTGTCACGTGATCTGATACGCTAAGTAATCGGGAATCAATTTTTTTTTCCAGTGGAAGTTTGAGTAATTATTCATGCACAATGAAACAATTCTGCTACCATTTTCATCGTACTACCGGTACCTAATCAATCTGTGCAGCAGACAAATGTAAGTGGTTCGGTGAGATTTTTTTTTTTTTAAAGCATATGGTGAAAACAGTCTTAGGTCACATGTTGAATATTACTTTATAATATTCCTACCTTGAAACAACCGACACTACGGTGATTGAATGATAGATGAGATGGAAGGTTTTATCCACCGGGAAGAAATAAAAGGGCGCACCGCTCCAGCATCCACTTCCTTCTGTTTCCTTATTAGGCTTTTTACGTCAACGTCCATCGATTTAAAAAAAAAAAAAAGTCACTGTCAGCTCCCGTTAATCGAACACGTAGCCTTGGACTATGCCTGGATTCCTTATCCGCTTCTTCTCCACGGAGAAAGATGAAGCTCGTCTGGAAAGCTCTTGGGCGACTGCACACATATCCCCCCCAACAGCACAGCCAATCATAAAGGAGTAACTTTGAGTTTGATGTTGGTGGGGACACAAAAGTGATCTAAGGCAGAGCTTCCGAAAGGTGGTGTTTTTATTCCATTAATGAAATTAATGATTAGCCTAATGGTTAGGGAGTTGGTCTTTAAATCCCAGGGTTGTAGGTTCGAGTCCCACCCTTACCTCTCCCTTTTTTATATAAATCAGAACAGGGTTGCTTCCATGGCTGAAGCTTGAGTAACGCACCTAACCCAACATTGCTAGAATCTGATGAATTATTACCACACAATTCCTAATTTGTGTCTAAGCAGTCGTTCTGTCTCTTCCTCAGAAATACATGAAAATAAGAATTAAAAACTTTAAGCATTTTTAGCATTAAAAATATTGTTTTTTTAATTCAATATCTATATTGTTTGACATGGGGGGGGGGGTGTCTCAAAATTCACTGACTGCCTTATTGAGACACTCAAATAGGTGCGACTGGTGGCATTTTCTATTCTGTAATTAAGCTCAAATTTAGTTAAAATGATATTTGGATATATAATTTAGTGATTGCCTATTATAGCATGATTATGATTACATTAGTATTGCATTTATAGTATACCCCCCATTTTTTTGTCTTTTTGTTGCCCCTCCATTTTCCACATTGTCTTTTTGTTGCCTGTTTCTGTGTTCGTAACGTGTGTTATGATTTTCACTGCAGATGTGCTTGTGACTTTATGTTCATGCTGCAGTTACCAATATTCGTCTGTAGGTGGCAGTAAAGGACGATGGATTTGTTGTATCTAGCCTAGCCTAGTAGTAGTAGAAAGAGGTCTCTGTAAAACGGTGAACACAGCAGACTCAGCGGCTGTCACACTGTTGATTCTGAAATGCAAGTCGCACATCTGCATGGCCATGCAGTAGCCTACATCTGACTACTTACATTCTGTAAAACCATTAGGTCTATAAATTTAACATTCATTCATCGTGGATATTATCTAACACCAAGTTACATTGCTCCAGCATTCCTTTTCTCTGCAGCTATGCAGTAGCCTAGCTCTGATGCGTCCTGTCACATTGCTAAACCTGCCTAAGGAGCCGCAGCAATACTTTTATGAAGGGTTTCCATACATCAAAAGGTTTTTGTTGAGTTTTTAAAGCTCGACAGAAACCCTGCACTTAATTCTTGACTTTAAAGAAGAATGAACGAATGTCTCATTTCTTGGGAGGGGGGCCATCGTCCATGATACTCAAGTCAGCATGTGAGTCGTAGGGCAAGCATGCATGGACATCGAAGTGCAGCTCAATTTGTAGGCTGACAGAGAGTGGGGGGTGCGTGGGGTAGGTCAGGTGTGTACGTGTGAGATACGGGGGGTTGATGGGCCAGTAGTCACGGCTGCTGTGGGAAGTGTGCTGCTTTTACAGCAGATGGAGTGACAGCTGGGATAGCCAACCATGTAAGTTAGCGAGAAACAGGTAGCTAATCAGAGAATGTACATCTACGTTAGAGGGGGGATTATTAGCAGTGTCATACATTTAACCCTTTGTGTGCCATATAATCATTGCTCAGGTTAGGACATCGGTTTAATTGATCGTGATTACACAGTAGTGGCTGAATATTGGTAGGGACACATCCCTATCCAAAATTACGCCCTAGGCCAATCATAAGAGTGTAACGCCCTTGAGCATATATCTGACTTGAAAACCATTACAAAATGCTGTTATTCAGTACGGTATTCACAAATTCAATGAAGTGTGCAACACCACTGAAAAGCTTAGCAAAAGCACCTCACCAATACATGTGGAAATAAACGCTCAGACAGTCGAAATGCTGTATTTGTGCATCTTCACATTTTAACCCTCTTTTTTTTTTTAAATCCCGTTTTTATATAAATCAGAACAGGGTTGCTTAATGGACTACTGTTCGCTAGCAAATGTGGTTTACAGTTTAACTTGGCCTACACTGTGTGACTATAGTGAGCCCAATATTAGCAAATTAAGCCCAACATTAGGCTAAAATTAAGCCAATTCTGTTCCAACTTCCAAATAACCCCACAAGCGTTATATTTAATTTAAATGTGGTCATTTTGGGGGCTAGTTGGTGTCCCAGTTTTTCATCACACTTGCTGAACAGATCATACACAGATGTAACTGTGTCACTACAATTATTTTGAAATGTGAAATTAGTGAACAGGAAACCCAAAACACAAAATCAGTCTGGCAAACCATTTTACACTACATTTATTAAAGCATGTGTACTTTATTTTGGCATAAAGTTACTTATGTTTTAATTACACTGTGTCATTATAATGGAGTTTGGAGCAAAGTGCAATCAACCACCCTTTATCAAGGAATTGTACAGTGTTGCTTGAAAGTTCGTGAACCCTTTAGAAATTTCTACATTTCTGCATAAATAAGACCTAAAACATCAGATTTTCACACAAGTCCTAAAAGTAGATAAAGAGAATCCAGTTAAACAGACGAGACAAAAATATTATACTTGGTCATTTATTTATTGATGGGCGGCACGGTGGTGTAGTGGTTAGCGCTGTCGCCTCACAGCAAGAAGGTCCTGGGTTCGAGCCCCATGGCCGGCGAGGGCCTTTCTGTGCGGAGTTTGCATGTTGTCTGTGTGGGTTTCCTCCGGTTTCCCCCACAGTCCAAAGACATGCAGGTTAGGTTAAATGGTGACTCTAAATTGACCGTAGGTGTGAATGGTTGTCTGTGTCTATGTGTCAGCCCTGTGATGACCTGGTGACTTGTCCAGGGTGTACCCCGCCTTTCGCCCATAGTCAGCTGGGATAGGCTCCAGCTTGCCTGTGACCCTGTAGAAGGATAAAGCGGCTAGAGATAATGAGATGAGATTTATTTATTGAGGAAAATGATCCAATATTACACATCTGTGAGTGGCAAAAGTATGTGAACCTTTGCTTTCAGTATCTGGTGTGACGTCCTTGTGCAGCAATAACTGCAACTAAACGTTTCCGGTAACTGTTGATCAGTCCTGCACACCGGCTTGGAGGAATTTTAACTCATTCCTCCATACAAACAGCTTCAACTCTGGGATGTTGGTGGGTTTCCTCACATGAACTGCTCACTTCAGGTCCTTCCACAACATTTCGATTGGATTAAGGTCAGGACTTTGACTTGGCCATTCCAAAACATTTAACTTTATTCTTCTTTAACCATTCCTTGGTAGAATGACGTGTGCTTAGGGAAGTTGTCTTGCTGCATGACCCACCTTCTCTTGAGATTCAGTTCATGGACAGATATCCTGACATTTTCCTTTAGAATTTGCTGGTATAATTCAGAATTCATTGTTCCATCAACGATGGCAAGCCGTCTGGCCCAGATGCAGCAAAACAGGCACAAACCTTGATACTACCACCACCACCACCACGTTTCACAGATGGGATAAGGTTCTTATGCTGGAATGCAGTGTTTTCCTTTCTCCAAACATAACGCTTCTCATTTAAACCAAAAAGATCTATTTTGGTCTCATCCGTCCACAAAACATTTTTCCAATAGGCTCCTGGCTTGTCCGCGTGATCTTTAGCAAACTGCAGACAAGCAGTAATGTTCTTTTTGGAGAGCAGTGGCTTTCTCCTTGCAACCCTGCCATGCACACCATTGTTGTTCAGTGTTCTCCTGATGGTGGACTTATGAACATTAACATTAGCCAATATGAGAGAGGCCTTCAGTTGCTAAGAAGTTACCCTGGGGTCTTTTGTGACCTCACCGACTATTACACGCCTTGCTCTTGGAGTGATCTTTGTTGGTCAACCACTCCTGGGGAGGGTAACAATGATCTTGAATTTCCTCCATTTGTACAATCTGACTGTGGATTGGTCACCATTCTGTGGTTTTATATACACACACACACACACAAACAATGTGTGTGTGTGTATATATATATATATATATATATATATATATATATATATATATATATACACACACACACACACACACACACACACACATTGTGTGTGTGTGTGTGTGTGTGTGTATATATATATATATATATATATACACACACACACACACACACACATATATACACACACACATATATACACACACTGTATATGTATAAATATAAATTTTATATTCATTCACAAAGGTTTTAGCTGCATTATTTGTACCATCACCAAATGTAATACTAGAATATTAGTTTGAAAAAAAGAGAAAAAAACCCACAACCTTAAATTAAAAAAAAAAAAAGACCAAAGAATCATCGTCATTATGAATAGTTCATGAGAGAGTATGTCGCTTCGCTTCACTTCACCTCAAGGCAAATTAGTCTGAAGGAGAGATCAAACGACTGCACAAGCAAGATGTTTAGGAAATCATTGTTGGGTACACATTAGGTTCAGTACTATAAATGGTCAATTCAACAGATCAGTAACATTATTGATGGCTGTTCTGCATGGCTGTAGGCTGATGACACGAACATGACTCTATGCAATTTCTTAAATAAACTATACAACATGGCAAACATGTTAGATTTCTGTTATAATTACGTGAAAAGAAGCTGTTACGCGAATATCCAACTTTTAATTGCACAGCGCAAGAAAACTGGGTCCATGGCTCGCGGCCATGTTGTGACATCAGCGGAATAACACGCTGCGGTTCACTGGCTGTTCTACTCTGGTTCTACTCAATGGAAATGGCGCATGAAAACGCCGGTGAACTCTCTAGTGCTAGCTCTTCCTCTTCTGGGAGTCTAGAATTGTGTTGATCTCTTCCGAATAGAATCTACGATAGCCTACCCTCTTTACCCTTTGCCTCTCGTTGCTAGGCGGCAGTTACATGAAAGCCGCAAGCTTTCACAAGCAAATACATGACTGATATCACGCCGACTTTATGATTACATTTATGATTATCATGTAGAATCTATAGCTCTACGTACCTTTATCTTATGTCGTTTCACAACACATGTTCTGACAGGAGGACTGTCTTTGGATCTGGCGTAGCTACTAGTAGACCCCCTCCCAATCTGGCAACACTGCCAGTATTCCGGAGGGGGTCTACTAGTAGCTACGCCGGATCCAAAGACAGTCCTCCTGTCAGAACATGTGTTGTGAAACGACATAAGATAAAGGTACGTAGAGCTGTGTCAACACTGTGTAGACACTGCTGATGGTAGTAACACACGGTTGTGCTGAACTGAACACCCAAGAGATTCTTTTAAGCTGGGAAGGGTGTCAAAACAATCCAAATCAAAGTGTTCAGAGCACAGGACAGATGTTGGTGAGGGCTCCCACTTGTCACGAGTGCGCCTGACTTGCCTCACCCACTTCGCATGCAGCTCGGGATCTCTGGGAAACTTGAATAAACTTACCCCATCCTTGTGGGTTTTGGAGCAAAAGCCGGCAACACAACGCGAAGGCATAATAACTAGATATATATAAAAAATGTATAATGTCTAATAAAAATACTAATGATAAACTGAACACCTGTCGCATCAACAACAAACTGGTAAGTTAGGAGGAAGGTTCTTTCGCTGACGTCATATAGCTCCTCCTCCTCTTTCGTCTCCTGGGTGCTGCAGCCCCGTCAAATTTGCCCAAATAGCCGCGTTTTTTTATCATAACTTGTAAAATAGGCGCCTTCGTGAATTAATATATGGATCATCGGGAATTACTTTTTATGTTATAAAACATTGCCAAAGATGTCAAAAACGTGTCATCAGCACTTTAATCCTGACAGTGCTACTGAGAATATAATCAAGATCTCAAGAAGTGTATCAACACTTCCCCTTAATACTTAAATTCAGTGATCCTAGTGAAATTGTGGCCACTGAGCAGAAAAGGTCAACAATTGTCAGGTATTTGTTCTGAACTGAGGCTTTCAGTGATTCTGATCTCACGCAATGGCCGTGATACTGCTGATAAACTTGTGAATACTGACCTTCAGGATGGTTTACTACCTGCCATTTTCATACTCCGCTAATCAAACCTTAAATCACAGTTTTTCACACCTTGGCAGAATTATTTTTTACATGAACTCTCATGAAGTTACTGGTTAAAATTGCAGTTAGGAATCCAAATACCACATGAAGTGCAACAAAGAAAAGCAGTCATTAGGTTGACTGCTGTGATAATCAGATTATCAGGGTGTTCCCAAAATGTTAGTCATACAGTTCAGAGTAGGGCCTGCGATTTTGACTTTGCTGGAATAACAAATACAATGGGCTCTAAAAGGTTCTGTGACAAGTGGCACATGAGATATTCATCACTGAAAAAATGGCCAACAATCTGGTACTTTATTTTTTAGTTTTTAAACATTTTTGTATTAAAAAAAAATCTTGACCTGTGTTAAAAAGGATTATGTTCATTTGCTTGCACTGAAACAAATTAACAGCAGATGTAAAATTCTGCAAAGTAACAGGAAAAAAAAAATGCACATGGTTTTCATATGAAATGAAACAGAATAATGGGTCTGTTTCACCTCTAACTGCAAGAGGCGGCATTTCAATACCTTGAATACTTTCTAATGCAAGCGTGCACACATGTTGAGACCTTTACCACCAAGTCACATGGTGACCTGATGACATAAAATACCATCTTTCACTATAGATATTTGCTTTATTCATCTTACCTTGTCCTCCATGGCCTATGTGCATAAAAGCTTCTGACTACATTCTGAGCTCAAGGTGAAGTTGCACTCCAAAAACTTGGAGCATATTTACTTCATAGGCTTTTCAGTGGGATATTTGGAAAAACATTCGTTTCTTTTTTTACTGCATTTCCTGGAGGGTTTCGGCTCTAAAAGGAAAGTAAAAAGCTTAATAACGAAGTAACACACAGGTACGGTACACACTGCCCAAACACTAAGTGTAGGTGCTAAGCTAATATTTTGGCTTTTGAGATGGCCATGCATATCACAAGCACAGCCAACATGCTGGCAATTTTATTGGATGCATCAGCTTGTTGCTCCAGCTGGCAGGAATTTATTCTCTGTGATGGAGCTGATTGAAACTACTTCTGGCAGTAGTATACTTGGGCCAGGATGCAGGGTGTCTCGCAAACAACTTGATCTTGGGCCAGTGCCAGGTTATGACATTCAAACCTACCTACTGTGTGCAAGACAACCATAAAGAACTTCAAGAAGCATGAAGAAAAATTTACTTCCTGATTCAGGAAAAGATGGATATTTTCATCTGATTCTAGACATGCAATTAATTAACTGGTTCTTAAAAACTCTATCATTCTGTATGTTGAAACTGTCAGATGTTCTTGCTGATACAGGATTGGTTCACAATGATTAATCTATGCCATTTCTTGTTCCCATTGCTTCTGAACAGATGTTTGGAAGGTTTGACTTCCAAGGGCAGGCTTTCAAATTCAAAATTTCACCCTTCAGTCTCTCTCTAGCACTGAGAATATTCACAAGAAGCAGGCAGGCAGCCCTGTCATCTCTGATGGCAAGAAGCATAAGGATTAATGCTGTATTTGGATGATTGGCTTGCGTGTAAATAAGCTAACCGCAATGCTTCCATCATCTGAGCACACAATGCTGCACTCACTGTACCAGCAACAACTACACAGTTCATTAGCATAGAGTTAGATTAAATCAAGAAAACAAGCCACACTGCCATCCAAACAAGTGATGAGCACAATTGCACTTGCAGCGCAAAATTGTACAAGCCACTAAATAAGGTACTGGCTCCTACAGGATTGGATTGCTGACTATAGTTGTCTTGGGCTGCATCAGCACATCATTCAAGTGGGAAAATTGGGAGCAGACAAGACTAACGCGACATGGGAGGAAGGGACAAGGCTTCCAGGGTGTCAAAGCACCTGTACAACTGTTACTCATTCTAGATTTACATAGCAGGCTCATGTTAAATTTTTTTTTTTGGGGGGGGGGGATAGAGAGAGAACTCTTCTGGTTTCTGAACATTAGTTTACATTTTGGGGGAAAATGACCACATAATGAAAACTGTTGTGGTTTTTGTGTCACTTGAGGTTGCTTGTAGAAGTCGGTGAGGACCACACAATTGTTATTTAGGCCATAGAATTAAAGGAGTGTAGTTTCTCTCCCCCCCATGACTGTAAATATCAGGATATGAAAACTGAAATTCTGATTTACGAGATATCCAGAAGTTGAAACACTGCCCCCAGTGGATATCTGGTGTTCAGAGAACCACATAAGAGTGACAAGTTACCATCAGCAGGGTCTTCATTTGTCTGTATTAGATTCTTACAATATTCAGTGATGCTAAACCATTACAGAGAGACACCTCCTGGTAGCCACAGCCTGTTCCCTAATCTTAGCTTGCAGGGGCTTCCCTGCCTTCCTGACAAGGGAAATAGAGAAATTTTTTGAGTCCATTAATCTGAAATAAACTGATCAGTATACATCTGACTTGGCCATTATATATTTAACATGTTAAATACTTGTCTAATGCTAGCTGAGTAGAGCAAACACTTGGCTAAGGATGAAGATTTTGACCCAAAATGATTAAATAGGCCTTCAAAGTAGTATTAAAATGGTTACCTTACAAATAAATGTTTATGAAAATTACAAAATGATTAAATATCCTATTTTTGGACTCAATTTTTTAAAAATTACTTGCCACACATTACTACAGAATTATAATTAATTATTATATATATATATATATATATATATACATACACACATACATACACACACACATATATATATATATATATATATACACACACACACACATATATATATATATATATATATATATATATATATATATATATATATATATATATATATATTTATTTCAAATCCCCATCTAGGCAAGTTGTTTGCCCCAGCTCTCACCTCAACAGGCCCTCCAGTACACTCCTAAAACCTGAAATGGTGTTAATGCTCATTTTCCTGTTGTTTTCAGGCTGGTTTTGGACAATTAAATAATCTATTGAGATATTTTAAAATAGAAAATCACAATCAGAGAAAAATAACTCACACAAGCCAAGGTAGATGTGTGTGATACAATAAATAACCAAAGAAAGTATACATATCCAGTAACAGCAGTGCCAAGGTTAATTGTTTTAATGGGAATCAGCTGAACCAATTAGATTCAATTACCTGCCTCAAAACTGAGGCACCTCTCTCTTAAAATAAGTTTTAGAGCTTGTCAGAGTCAATAAGTAAAATGTTCTTCACTACCCAAGTTAGTTAATGGATGTGAACCCAACATCACCAGCTGAATTTATACTCAGTTTAAAACTAAATACCAAATTTAACTACAGCTTTCCAGAATCTCCACTCCAAGAAAAAAAAAATTGTTTAGAAAGCAATACATGACATGAACATCCAACTTCTATGAACATTAAGAAAAAGTATCCCAAGCCAATCTCCTTGCTTTTTGTCACAATTCATTTTAATAAGAACAAATTTAGCAATTTGAAAATGAAAAACAAAAATCCAACATATATAAAAGATGAACAGAATTAGCACTTTCATGATAGATTCCAAGTGAAACATACTTTCAAATTTAAAATATAAAAAAAGTGGAAAAAAGAAATGGAAAAAAAAAAAAAAAAGACTGTTCAAGGAAGCTCCAGCCTGCAGAGACCCCAAGTTACGATCCTCCAGCATCTACTAAAACAAAAATTTAAGAAGTAGGGGAAAACCCCTCACTCAACTACATTAAATTTTCTGCCAGTGTAGATGCACATCTCAAGTTACTTATACAAATTAAGCCCAAATAAATTAAAGTGTAACAGATTATGACCTGAATGGCTGAACATCTAATCGAGGCACTCTTTCTTAGGTAATAAAAAAGGAGGTTTTTAAAGACTAGGAACTAAATATCCATAAGTCTTAACCTCAAGGGAAAGAATTTAAAGTCTTGCTAGAACCCTCAACTAGAGGTGAACAGCTCCAACAGGTGGACTGGGTGCCATAATTTCACAGGAGGTTAATTCCTTTGGGGTCTCAGTCAGATACAACTTATTGATGACTTGATCAGGCTCCCCTGTTTTTTTTTTTTTTTGTAATAAAACACAATAAAAAGGGACACACACTGAGGAGGGGTTACAACGGGACATGGCTGAAGAGATACGAGACAGACTCGCCATTGTGGGTCCTCCGAATAGCCTCTGCAAGGATCATTGAAATGTCGATCACCTGGAAAGTGGAAAACATCACAGTCATCTGAGATCAGAAGCAAGCATTTTATTCAACTAGTAATTGTCAGGTTTCTTTAGTCTATAGCCATTTTGTGAAAATTGGAACCAGGGTCTGCAAGAAAGAAAATGTGCAGTAGATGCAGCCAGTCAGTGGATCTGCCTCTGACCCACTTGTTCAGGTCAGTAGCCAAAGATATTACTTGGAGTGCAATTTAATATGGTTCATCTGCTAACTCAAAAGTGGCAAGTACAGTGTGATAAACAAATGTTAAATGATCAATTTTCATAGAAATTTTATAGTTGTCAGGAAAAGATTTTAGAGCTTCAAGTCATGACCGAGAGATACAACTTGCAAGTTAGCCAACATTATCATCAAAGTAATGTAACTATAAGTAACTAATGTAATGTACTAACTAAAAATATACCAATACACAGAAGTCAACATTTAATGAGCATACAAGCTGGAAGCAATCTACTTGCTCATTACCCATCACTGAAAGTTTGTCTCCAGAGCCATCCATATATAAAGTGATTCATTCATCGCCTGGACCTTCCAGGCTCTGGTTGCCTAGGTAACCCTCATTTCCCACACCCAATTGTTTCCAAGTGAAACAAGCAGTAGCTGGCTAGTTCCCTACAAGGCCAGTATATGCATATGAACAAAGCTACACTTCAACAGTGACAATTCACCCACGTTTAATTTTTTTACACTTCAAAGATAGCATAGTTTATAGATCAAAGGTGTAACCTTTGCTGGTTTCTGTAATGTATTGTTAAGGCACATTTTAAGCTGTCTACCAAGACAGTGTTTCTCAACCACTGGGCTGTGGCCCATCCCCCAAGTTTGAAGTCAAATACTAAATAGTTCAGGATGTCATAGTGTCCCAAATCTGGTAGCTGGTTTGCCAAATACTTTTCAAGTGAAATAAATACATTTGTGGGTAAGAATAATACATGTGGGTAAGAATAATACATTTGTGGGTAAGAGGAACAAGCCTTTATTTTTAAAACACATTCCTCCTCTGCATTTAACCCGTGCATGCGTGCGCACGCACGCCCACAGAGCGAGAGAGCAAGCGCGTTACAGTGGGCAGAATAAATGTGTGGGTAAATTATATGGATCTGTGATGCCTGCATGATGCCTCCAGGAAGAGAAGAGCAGGGAGGATTGGGAATTGAGCAGCTGTGGTTAGTTTACACCCGATACTAAAACTTATAGCGTGCAAGCAACCATTGCAAAGACGTGTACAAAAAGCCCAGAAATTCCTCCTTTCCTGGGCATAAACGATATAGGATTTATCTTGGGTCCTGATCCCCAGATCTTTAACCCAGGCACATATAAAAAGTTGTACGGCTCCATGCTCTTCCAGGGTTTCATACGTTTGTCCATGTAGAATGATGTCTGCAGCACCAGGTAGTTTGAGATGTTGGGGAAATCAACGGATGGATAATTTTCCAACTCGTAATGAACAAATAACTTCATTTAAACACGATAAGTTAATCAGCAGAGCTGGTGGGGTCGTGCATGTACAGATACAAAAGACTAAAAATATACACAATCTTAAAAAAACCCTTAAAATCTGTTGATTATCTGTTAATTATCTTCACATTAAGTTAATTAATAGTATGCATAACTATCAACTTTGTATTTAGTTATGGCTACAATAAGATCAAAATTTATTCTACTAATGTTAAATTTAACAAATTTTAAATTTTTAAAATAAATTTTAAGAGTAATTCCCCCCATAGAAAAACTCTTACTAGTGTGTAAGGATCCATCCCATTGATTGGTTTCTATATTCACTTCTTTTGAATGTACTTCTTGGTTTTAATAACTTGCTTGTTTGTTGTACATAAACATGGCAATAAGTTCTTGTGTTAATGGACCAGACTCCACTTTTGGATCATTAATTCCTTGTGACTGAGAATGCCCTGCATGCATGGTTTGGCTTCTGGCACATCTATACAGTTTTAAATACAATACCTACAATTAAACACAGTTTGTTTTTATTGCATTTAATTAATTCCTGGGCTCCCATCTATAACAGAGAGTGATCTTGCATTCTATTAATACATTTTACAATAGATTATTAGATTCGAATAGAACAGATGAACCAAAATAATAGGGGATGTTTAATGAGCCCCAACTTGTTACAAGTATGAATAGGTGGGCCATAAAGTAGAAATGGTTGAGAAATGGCCGTACTAAGATAACTGTCGAGATATCTAGTGACTGGTGATACCGACGATTCTTGTAATCAAAAGTCAGATAAATCTTGAAAGAAAATGATTGGCTAAACATTTTACCAAAATAAATCAGAAGTCTTGGTGCTAATAATGAGCACATTCTGGTGGCACATTGTGCAGCTAAGTGACTTCATTGCTAATCTTGTGCATCTTTTTGACATAGGAATCAAAGTCAAGGATGTCTTCTTACAGTAATTTTTTTGGGGAACTGTGTGTTGGAGACACCCGTCATTCAACATTCCTTTTGCTCCTATTTGTAGTCGCCCCAATTGCATTGCCTCAAAAGTTGAGAGCAGTTTAACTCCGTACCTGCCGAATTTGCTTGAGATTATTTTGCCTGCCATCGATACATCACTGAATTTCATCAACTTTACATGGTCTCTTTTTGTCACATTGCTGAAAAATCACTTCCTGTGTGGATGCCCCTTTATGTTCAAAACTTTTTTTTTTTGGGGTGGGGTGGGGGGTGTCCCACTATTATCCATGAGTTTCATCTAGCTCCGACCTCTGCAGCAAGTTACCCATCTGAAAGGAAAAGTGGTCTTTCATGCTCTGTTTTCGTTTACTGGAGTTTAACCCTTTGGGGTTGAGAGCTTCGCCAGTGAAGCTCAACAGGTTTAGAATGAGTAGGTCATGTATTTAGATAAATATCTTTGCAAGTTTATCATACAAGCATGATATACATATTGACAAACTTTATACTTTCCTATGTGCCCACTGCCAAATAACATTATAGTTTTTAAATTACCTAAAGTAGATGAAACAAAACTTTTCACCTTACTCAGTCACACCAGAGCCAGAGTGCAGCACTCCCACTTACGCATTCATAAAAGACACTTCACACGGTAACAGCATGACAATCACCTTCACTCTTTCGGTTTCAATTGGTTTCTCTTTCACAGTGGGAACGCCCACCATAAACAGGATAAAATCGGTCAGACATAGTTGAGGCTATTTGGAGATAAAACTTGTTGCAAGATGGCATACAGATTTTATGCGCTTCGGATGATTCAGGACAGCGAATCAATTCAATCTTGAGAACTGCGACACTGATGAGCAGTGCCCTTTTTTGTTCTTTTACTTTGACTCGATCCAGCCGAAGATCAGTTCAAGTAAGTGTAAATATTTTTTCTTTTTCTTATGAGCATTTCAGTTGATATGCGTGCACTGTAGTGCATACCAGAGGTGGGGACTTGAGACTTGGACTCGAGTCGACGTTTTCATGACTTGTGACTTGACAAAACATGAAAATACTTGAGACTTGACTCGGACTTGGAAGTTTAAGACTCGGGACTTGACTTGACACATGATGACTTGAGTGACTCGAGTGTTATTTCCATCGTGTTTTTATTGTGAAAATAAAATGTAATATGCACATACTTCAGTAATTTTGATTGCACTGCCGTTGCGTTGTCACCGCCCTGTCCATCAGGCACGCTCTCTGCGTGGGCTATATACCATGCCCCATGCCACGATGTGTTCACAGATTTCACATCATATCATCATGTCAGCCATCCCAAGAGTAATCACTTTCGGCTTCAAGGGCTACTGCCTAGAAGGTAAACAACGAACGGCGCAGTGCAAGATTTGCAACGTGACGATTTCTGACAGCCAGACCACGACCTCCAATTTCGTCCGGCATTTGAAGATCCATTCTGCCCAGTAAGTTTATTAATGTGTTGTTATTTGGTGATAGCAGCTAAACTCCTCGTTAGCCAATGTTAGCCACGAGAGTGAGTGGTAGGAGGATTTTAGCCGTTGCAGATGTAGCTAGGGATTCAATTTATTATTGTGAAATTCTTATGTGAATGCTGGTAAGCAATGTAGTTACGTCAAGTTTAATGATATTATATATCAGTAGTAGTAAGCTGATTGTGCACTTTGCAGTCGTGATGCTGAATAACATAAGCAGCTTCCTACCCTGTTGTTCTGTTTCAGGGTTAAGCTAATGGTCAGCTTGTGAACATGTACACGTTCATGAGCAGTACAAATTCGTGTAAGTGTGTTCGTGTACATTAGCCAGACTGTCCATAGGGCATAGAGGCAGGGGAGTTTATCATAGCCGTTTGAAATAGCAGTGCAGCAACCTGCACATTTTTTTCGTCACACTACCCGATCAAAAAAGAAAAGAAAACTCCGTCCCCACTGCCTATCATGCACTATTGAAAAAAGCGCCACGATTTGGATTCACCGGCATGCCACTCGCTGTTTGAATACAGGCTAGCAGCAATACTAAACTCTGCAAAATAGGCTGACTGTGTGCGGGAGTCTTGGTTCCCGCTGTAACACAGTGTTACGAAAAATTGTGCAGTCATCCAAACCATGAATTTACATTTAGTATATCAGGCTACCAGGCCACCAAAACAATAGTTTGAATGACTACAATTTAGAGAGTACAACTCTGTAACTGAACAGGTGCACTGGATATTTCCCAGTGAGGTAATTTAAAAAGTCTCTGGGTAATTGTTCAAGGAAAGATGAATCCCACGCACTGTCCTTTCTGTATTGTTCCCGAAACGTTGCACTTGTGGTAAGGAGGACAGTGCGTTAGCCACGACCGAAACGTTGTGAGCAAAGTTCCTGTGGAAAGGAATGCGCAGGATGCATATTTCATTTAACATTTATTTTCGTAACAATCTATTATAGCGGGAACCAAGACTCCCGCGCCAAAGTCGTTCTATATGTCCCCGCTCCGCACAGGCTGAGGCAGCCTCGGAGAGCGAGAGAGCGCGAGAGCGCTTTTGCACACACCTCTGTAGCTTGTCATATGGGTTAAGATGATGTCACTTTTGCACGGGCGAACAGGTCTTCTTTTTGAGACCTAAATTATGTCTGACACATTTCTCTATCCTTTGGGTTTTTTTTTTTACTGGCGCAAACATACATCGAAGTCACTTCAGGTTTCTCCACGTGTATCTTATAATAAATCATCTCATCTGACGTGATTAGAGATAGGAGGAGCTCATGCCCCTGTTAACCCAAGGTGTCGTCCTACCCTCTTTTAACTACGCACATAACAGAATGCCAATTCTCTGCATGAGTAGGCTACCATAATGGGGTGTTGTTTTCATAAATTTTTGCATTTACTATTTATATGTATTTATTTATATATTGTTTAGTTTTATTTTATTGTGAAAAATGAGACCGACAGCTCCCTGAATTTTTCATCTTCCTTTGCTGTTCTTAAACTTCAGGGTGTACAATTACATTAAACATAGTGTGTACGGCATTAGACACGGTGTTCGACTTCGGCCCCAAAATTTCATTTCGGTGCATCCCTAATAATTAATTAGATGGCCTGTTACTGGATCAAGTAAAGGTGTTAGTAGCGGCTGCTGTTATTCCCATCACTGATCAGAAATAAATAAAATATAAAAATTAATGAATGAGGCAGTAGTGTGTAGACCTGCAATTTGTGATGCAAGGCATCATGGAATCTATTGTGCAGGCGAGTGTGAACTATGAAACATAATACTTATAACAAGTTAAAGCAGTAAAAAAAAAAAGAAAAAACAACAGGAAGGTCAATCAACTAGGCTTAAGTTGTGAATATGAATACATGGTAGAGTGTTTACACTATGGACCTGGCATCGATACCTCTGACTATCATAGCAAGCCAAGAAGTTCAAAATACATTACTCCTTCAAAATGACTCCTATCGTAATATGTTTTTATAACACTTTGTTTATTTTTCTTGTTGGCTGATGACAATGTGAGAAACTTAGTTGGCTTTCAATCTTGCAATCAATTTTGTCATCAATAAATAACTTTGTGACATTATTAGTATTTTGTTTTATTCCATGATGTATTTTACAGAACATGAGTATTTAAAATGCAAATATTTAACAGGTTGGGCACATGTGCCAGGGATGTTTACTGAAATTTACTTATGTATTGCCTTTTCAATGTATTAAATTCATATTCTGCTGCTAAAATTACGCCAATACGCCTAAGGTGACTTGACTTGGACTTGACTTGACATAGCCTGTGACATGACTTGACTTGCCCAAGACAAAAAAGACTTGGGACTAACTTGGGACTTGAAGGTTAAGACTTGAGACTTACTTGAGACTTGCACATGTGTGACTTGGTCCCATACACAGGAAAAATGACTGAGCAATTTCTTCCAGAGTTAAAAGTATTTCCCTCAAAAATAATTAATTTTGCTCTATTTTGAGTTTAGAGTGTAAAATGTGAGGTTGGAAGCAAAACTACAGTAATTGTGTAAGAGTTGGTTGTGGCTCTGAACGGAGTCAAATAGTACAAGAGTTAATTTCAAGACACACTGAATAAAGTCAAATACCAAAATAAGATCAAATACCAGAGACGTAAAAAAGCAGTTTGAGAACTGTGTTGGAACGTGTGTGTGTGGGGGTAGGTCACTGCTTAGACCTAGTGAAATATTGCATGAAAAATATTGTCATTTTGCTAAAATGGCAACTAAAATTTAAACATGCTACAAACAAAATTCCCTGATATTCCATGACTTGGCCCAAAATATGATCAAATCCCCTGACTTTCCACATCTGGAATAGACTTTTTAAAATTCAATGATATTCCATGATCTGTGGGAACCCTGCGTTTTCTTTGAGTTTTAGATCACCAATTTATCAGAACCCACCTAAAACTTAGTCACCAAGATAAAAAGTGGCCTCACATGCACTGCCACTGGGATGAAACTGTTGGCGTACAACTGGTTCTGCAGATACATATTATTGTACCTGGAAAGGATGAGGTGAGGGAAGGGTTACAGTCTGCAACCTTACTTCTAGATGCCACTAAATTCTACATAATGCACCTTTAAAATCCAACTTTGGCTTGGTCTCCATTCACCGACATGGGAACGGGTAGGGTGAAGAATTGTACTGCAGCCAGCCACTAGAGGGGCTCAGAGACATATCCAGACCAAGGTCATATCCAGTTGGCATTCAAAACAATAGGAATAATTCACCATAATTAATGTGTCTGGTAAAATTATAAAATTAGGACCATGTTGTTCACTTGTCGAATATTACCTCAAGTTACTAATGAACAAGACATTTAAAGCCTTCCTTCATATATTGTTCCACAACCACAAGAATTGCAGCAATATTACTACAAACCAAACCCAATCTGACAGACATTTAAAATCAAACTGCATGTATAATGCATTCATTTGCCATACAAGAAACCAATTAGACAGCTAATTCACCAAGTTGTACAAGTACAGTGTCTGCTTGCAATTTTCACTTTCCTTCAAGCAATAAACCATATCAAGTACATTTTAAACGTTTGACTTGTTCCAACTATCCAATGCACAATACAGATCCCATCTGCTTTACAGGAACAAATTTCACACCGTTCCTGTAAGAAAGTAGTTCTAAGTATCCAAACTCCAATACACTTGCAGTGCTTCTTTGGTGAACATATACAGTGGGGCAAAAAAGTATTTAGTCAGTCACCAATTGTGCAAGTTCTCCCACTTAAAAAGATGAGAGAGGCCTGTAATTTTCATCATAGGTATACCTCAACTATGAGAGACAAAATGAGGAAAAAAAAAATCCAGAAAATCACGTCTGATTTTTAAATAATTTATTTGCAAATTATGGTGGAAAATAAGTATTTGGTCAATAACAAAAGTTCATCTCAATACTTTGTTATATACCCTTTGTTGGCAATGGCAAACATCAAACGTTTTCTCTAAGTCTTCACAAGGTTTTCACACACTGTTGCTGGCATTTTGGCCCATTCCTCCATGCAGATCTCCTCTAGAGCAGTGATGTTTTGGGGCTGTCGCTGGGCAACACGGACTTTCAACTCCCTCCAAAGATTTTCTATGGGGTTGAGATCTGGAGACTGGCTAGGCCACTCCAGGACCTTGAAATGCTTCTTACGAAGCCACTCCTTTGTTGCCTGGGTGGTGTGTTTGGGATCATTGTCATGCTGAAAGACCCAGCCATGTTTCATCTTCAATCCTCTTGCTGATGGAAGGAGGTTTTCACTCAAAATCTCACGATACATGGCCCCATTCATTCTTTCCTTTACATGGATCAGTCGTCCTGGTCCCTTTGCAGAAAAACAGCCCCAAAACATGATATTTCCACCCCCATGCTTCGCAGTAGGTATGGTGTTCTTTGGATGCAACTCAGCATTCTTTCTCCTCCAAACACGACAAGTTGAGTTTTTACCAAAAAGTTCTATTTTGGTTTCATCAGACCATATGACATTCTCCCAATACTCTTCTGGATCATCCAAATGCTCTCTAGCAAACTTCAGACGGGCCTGGACATGTACTGGCTTAAGCAGGGGGACACGTCTGGCACTGCAGGATTTGAGTCCCTGGCGGCGTAGTGTGTTACTGATGGTAGCCTTTGTTACTTTGGTCCCAGCTCTCTGCAGGTCATTCACTAGGTCCCTCCATGTGGTTCTGGGATTTTTGCTCACCGTTCTTGTGATCATTTTGACCCCACGGGGTGAGATCTTGCGTGGAGGCCCAGATCGAGGGAGATTATCTGTGGTCTTGTATGCCTTCCATTTTCTAATAATTGCTCCCACAGTTGATTTCTTCACACCAAGCTGCTTACCTATTGCAGATTCAGTCTTCCCAGCCTGGTGCAGGTCTACAATTTTGTTTCTGGTGTCGTTTGACAGCTCTTTGGTCTTGGCCATAGTGGAGTTTGGAGGGTGACTGTTTGAGGTTGTGGACAGGTGTCTTTTATACTGATAACGAGTTCAAACAGGTGCCATTAATACAGGTAACGAGTGGAGGACAGAGGAGCCTCTTGAAGTTGTTACAGATCTGTGAGAGCTAGAAATCTTGCTTGTTTGTAAGTGACCAAATACTTATTTTACCGAGGAATTTACCAATTAATTAATTAAAAATCCTACAGTGTGATTTCCTGGATTCTTTCCCCCCATTCTGTCTCTCATAGTTGAAGTGTACCTATGATGAAAATTACAGGCCTCTCTCATCTTTTTAAGTGGGAGAACTTGCACAATTGGTGGCTGACTAAATACTTTTTTGCCCCACTGTACCATATAAACAAAAGTGATGATACACATCACTTCAAGGATTAGGTTCAAGTCCATGGGCAAAAAAAAAAGCTGTTTTCTCACACTGTTTAAAGGACCTGGTAATTACAATCAAACATTTATTTCTATACACATCTTGTTTGTTCACTTCTCAGGAGATTAATCAATTACGAGCTACTCATTTTGACACCTTTACATTTATTTAAAAAAGCACAACCAGAAATGTTTTAGGAAAAGCCGAGACACGCTAAGTAACTATGGTCCTCCCCTCACTCAAGTGGTCTACTATGTAAGATTTAAATAAATAAAGTCACTGGCTGTAACCCTGCAGTGATAAGTATGCAACAGCATGATTCAACACTGCTTTTCTGGTTTTATTTGCCATCATTATACAGGTGCTCAAAAAGTGAAACTTGTATGTTATATTCATTTATTACACACAGACTGATATTTCAGATGTTCATTTCTTTTAATTTTGATGATTATAACTGACAACTAATGAAAATCCCAAATTCAGTATCTCAGAAAATTAGAATATTACTTAAGACCAATACAAAAAAAGAATTTTTAGAAATGTTGGCCAACTGAAAAGTATGAGCATGTACAGCACTCAATACTTAGTTGGGGCTCCTTTTGCCTGAATTACTGCAGCAATGTGGCGTGGCATGGAGTCGATCAGTCTGTGGCACTGCTCAGGTGTTGAGAGCCCAGGTTGCTCTGATAGTGGCCTTCAGCTCTTCTGCATTGTTGGGTCTGGCATATCGCATCTTCCTCTTCACAATACCCCATAGATTTTCTATGGGGTTAAGGTCAGGCGAGTTTGCTGGCCAATTAAGAACAGGGATACCATGGTCCTTAAACCAGGTACTGGTAGCTTTGGCACTGTGCGCAGGTGCCAAGTCCTGTTGGAAAATGAAATCTGCATCTACATAAAGTTGGTCAGCAGCAGGAAGCATGAAGCGCTCTAAAACTTCCTGGTAGACGGCTGTGTTGACCTTGGACCTCAGAAAACACAGTGGACCAACACCAGCAGATGACATGGCACCCCAAACCATCACTGACTGTGGAAACTTTACACTGGACCTCAAGCAATGTGGATTCTGTGCCTCTCCTCTCTTCCTCCAGCCTCTGGGACCTTGGTTTCCAAAGGAAATGCAAAATTTACTTTCATCAGAGAACATAACTTTGGACCACTCAGCAGCAGTCCAGTCCTTTTTGTCTTTAGCCCAGGCGAGACGCTTCTGATGCTGTCTCTTGTTCAAGAGTGGCTTGACACAAGGAATGCGACAGCTGAAACCCATGTCTTGCATACGTCTGTGCATGGTGGTTCTCGAAGCACTGACTCCAGCTGCAGTCCACTCTTTGTGAATCTCCCCCACATTTTTGAATGGGTTTTGTTTCACAATCCTCTCCAGGGTGCGGTTATCCCTATTGCTTGTACACGTTTTTTCTACCACATCTTTTCCTTCCCTTCGCCTCTCTATTAATGTGCTTGGACACAGAGCTCTGTGAACAGCCAGCCTCTTTAGCAATGACCTTCTGTGTCTTGCCCTCCTTGTGCAAGGTGTCAATGGTCGTCTTTTGGACAACTGTCAAGTCAGCAGTCTTCCCCACGATTGTGTCGCCTACAGAACTAGACTGAGAGACCATTTAAAGGCCTTTGCAGGTATTTTGAGTTAATTAGCTGATTAGAGTGTGGCACCAGGTGTCTTCAATATTGAACCTTTTCACAATATTCTAATTTTCTGAGATACTGAATTTGGGGTTTTCATTAGTTGTCAGTTATAATCATCAAAATTAAAAGAAATAAACCAGTCTGTGTGTAATGAATGAATATAATAAAGTTTCACTTTTTGAATGGAATTACTGAAATAAATCAACTTTTTCATGATATTCTAAGTATATGACCAGCACCTGTATGGTTTGTTCATTGGTTTTGCATAATCAACTGTACTGATTCTGAGCATTTATCCTGCAGCCTTATTTAATACACATCTGGAAAACCAACCTGTATTTTAGGACAATGCTTCATTTTTTCTTCTTGTGGAATGGTGTTGGTCACAACTACAGCTTCAAAGCAGGCGTTGTTGATGCGCGATATGGCAGGCCCTGAGAAAATGCCATGGGTAAGGATAGCGTACACCTTGGTGGCACCAGCTGATATTAGCCTAGAAATATGAGATTGAGAGAAAGAAACCTGACTCAGTTTCAATGTATAGAACACTATTTGCACTATAATATCTGGTGTGCACATACACTGATCCACAATATTTACCACATTCATTCATTGTAAGTAAATGTTTTATTCTGGTTACATTCATGGTCATTTAAAGGACTAATTTATTTCTATTTTGAGAACTAGCACAAGATTGGTTGATTTTTCTGGGAGAGATGGTATTGGTGTGTGTGTGTCCTGAGCACAACTTTACGATCATCAAAAAACAAGCCACAGTAACTACACGAACAGTTGTCCAACTTTTAGCCGATATTTTTTCTGTGCACAAAAAAAAGAAGAAAAAAAGAAAGACTTTCAAATTTAGTTATTGGATTTTGCCCTTGTGTAAACCAGTCTGGAAATGTAACAAGTTACAAACAATCAGGTCAACAGTGATCAACGTGCTGGAATTGTTCCAGTGTGTTAGAATTACAATTTAAATTTAGCATTTTGTACTCACTCAAAAATGTTACCAATGTAAATTTTGTCTGTCAACTTAATGTGGCCAAATATTTTGGTGCATCCTGAGTATGACAATAAGCGACTTGTTTTGACTTGGAATGTCAAACTCTTCAAAAGACCTCTACAACAGAAATTTGTCCCCCCCATAAATTCAGCTCATGAATGCTTTTGTAATTAGCTGTTCATTTTAATGAAGGATGTTATAAAAGGTATGATGCAGAACTGTGGTCATCCCAGTCTGAAATGACTGTTCATTTATTCCTTATTACATTGTTCTTGATGTAAAGAGCAGTAGAAAGAAAAACAGTGTGTTACTTGTCAGCAGCATGGCAGATGGTGCCACATGTGTCAGCCATATCGTCAACCAAGATAGCCACACGGTCCTTCACGTCTCCCACCAACACCATGCGATCCACCTCATTAGCCTTCTTCCTCTCTTTGTGAATGAGGGCAAAGTCAACATTCAGCCGGTCTGCTATAGACGTGACCCTACCAGTGGTAAAACATTAATGCAAATATTACGTCAAAGCGGGATTGCAAAAAGAGCACATAGTTGAATTAACAGGAAAAATGCTGAATCTGTGTGCAAATGAGCATCTGTTATGGTTACAGAATCTTTGTTTCGGTTGAGGTTTTGATTCCTGTTTTCTAATTCTTGCACCATCAAGCAGAGGAGCAAAGTAAAGTTCCACAAAATGTAATGTTCATCTTTAGTACAAAATCTCTCTGAAAATTTTATATACTACATTTCATTCCCCCCCAAGAGAGATTGTGTATTTATTTATCTCACACACACACAACTCGTATTTTTCATGTGAGCTACATCTGGGACATGGAGAACCAAAACCATGCCATAAATCTCTTTGTCTCACGCATGAGGGAATCAGTGAATTGTCTGGATAAATTTGGGTACTTTATAATGTTTGTGAATGTGCCAATAGATAGATAGATGGATCAGTCACACATTGGCTTGAAGATATGAAGTTGATCTTCTCGTGTTGGAAAAACTTGCAATTTCCAGACAAAATGCACTGTGGACCTGAGTGACATTTTCTGATATTTCACTCCCAGTGTTTTCCTGCTGACTTGATGTACATTGTCAAAATATCGAAACAGTTCAAAATTAAAATTATTTTGATTAACTTGCATATTTTTTGTGGATGTCTCTATATAACATTACACAGTGGCACGAAGATATGAAGTTTATTGTCTCGTGTTGAAAATATTTTCAATTGTTCACTCACTTGTGAAGCATATTTCACAAGTGAGCATAACAAACAAGTGAAAATATTTTAAAACACAAGACGATAAACTTCATATCTTCATGCCACCGTGTAATTTCCTCTATTTAAGTCACGGTTTTGGTTCTCCAAGTTGCAGATGTAGCTCGTATGAAAAATACAAGGTGATGCATTTCCCAGTAAAACGTGTGTGCGTACACACACACACACACACACACACACACACACCATTCCACCGAATCGGTGCCATTTCCGTCCCTAGAAAATTATATGTATAAATGCACATAAAAATGCACTTTAAAATACATTTCCTTATTACGCAGAATGTCCTGCACATTGATCTGATTTCAAATTTAAGATATAATTGTAAGGATTAATAAAAACTACTTAAAACACTGAAAAATAGCATGTGTTACCTGTCCCCGCACTCTAACTTTATACTTAACTATGAAATATTATGATTAAAATCCTTCAGAAACAGTATTTCTTTTACACGGTTGTGTGACTCCATATCCTATCCATGGTTTAAATATATTTCTTTCATAAGAAATCCACAATATCTTAGTTAAAATACACATTTTAGTCGTGTCCCTGGGTTTTTCACTCAGTCCTGTTACCCAAACATATTACCCTATCTGACAAATTTGGAACATTCCATAAAAATCACATGCTCAACTGGAAGTTACATCAGTTGTGTCTTCTGAAGGCCATGGGAAGACCAAAAGTTAGTTCTCATTTACTTTTCTGTATATTTGATGATTTTTTTTAACTTTGACTGATAAGGTCAATGTCAACATACTGTCCTGTTACTTAAATTATTTCTTAGATGATGTTTATTTTAAAAATATAGATTTTTGGTAAATCACTAGAATGTGCTAAGTGTGGTCATGCTATTAGCGATGACGCCATGTGGCTTAATTCCATGTATTAGCTAATCCTAGGCTAAAAACTCAGTCCTGTTACTTTCAGAGTTTTGGTAACAGGACTGAAAAAAATGCAGCCATCTTTGACTTCCAAACCTTGTAACGTAGCCTGAGGTTGACCAATACACATTTTGAATAGTTAAATATGTGTGTTATTATAATCAGTGTTGAAAAGATATAACAAATTAAGTTTAATTTGGGAGTGGTACAACAAGCAAATGGCACCCATTCGCTGGAATGTCCCATATACATATACACACACACCTGTGTGTGTGTGTGTGTGTGTGTGTGTGTGTGTGTGTGTCACATTCAGAAGTTTGCCGATGACACAGCCATCGTTGGGTGTATCAGTGACGACAGAGAGGAGGAGTATAGGAGCCTGGTGAGGGACTTTGCTGTGTAGTGCAACAGGAACCATCTGCAGCTCAACACCTCGAAGACCAAGGAGCTGGTCATTGACTTTGGGAGGTCCAGACCAAGGTCACGACCAGTTCTGATCGAGGGAGACAAGGTACCTACAAGTACCTCGGGCTGTGGCTCAGCGCTCGAAACTAACGGTGTCCCGACGTCCCGGGGACCATAAAAAATGTCATCGGGACACAAAATTATCATATCTGGGACAATCCTGGGACAATGGAAAAAAATAGATCTAGAAAAAAAGTTCTACATTAATATTTACAAAGCCGTAACACATGCGTAGACATTCACCTAATTTGTCAATTTTAAAACGTTAACAGCGAAAAATACATAGTAGCTACACTTTCGATGCACCTGCATCTGTAGGCTACAGAGCAGCGCATTCTGTTCTAGAATCTTCGGCCGGAGTCCGCATTATATGGACTTGGAATGGAATTGCTACCGCACACGCTGCGCCGACTCTTGCCAGAACAAAAATGCTTAAGTGGTTGAAGCGGACCGACCGCGGGGAAGAAACTGAAAGCCCAGACATAACGTCTCCGGGACCTTCAGGATCCAAAGTGTCATTGCCTGGTCTGCAGGCAACGCTAGCAACTGAATGAACACTGTTAGACACGTTATAAAATACAACAGGAATGATGTGGATGATATTGACGGAAGATACCGTTCAACAGAATAAGTGAGTTTTCTTGGTGTCTTTCTAGTTCAGAAAGTTTAGTCAGTCAGCAGCACAACTAGGCTAGGACCTGGCACTATGTTGATGTTGCTAACATTTGCACCCACGTTTCGGCAGCGAAAGTTCATAAAATGGATAACGGAAAGTTCATAAAAATGGGTAACGGCAATGGATAACGGTCTCATCTCATCATCTCTAGCCGCTTTATCCTGTTCTACAGGGTCGCAGGCAAGCTGGAGCCTATCCCAGCTGACTACGGGCGAAAGGCGGGGTACACCCTGGACAAGTCGCCAGGTCATCACAGGGCTATGGATAACGGTAATGGTGAAAATTATAAGTTGGCCTTATAAGTGCCAACAGATATTCAAGGTATAAGTAGATGAAATGAACATAAAAGGGGTCTTATTTTCAACTAAAGTGTACTGCAGATGTAGGGAGTTGAAACATTTTCTGAATGAGCTAGTTGGCCCCTTTAAATAAACGGGTATCTATTCATACAGTGAGATCGTCAAAGTTTAATAAACTGAAAATGCAATAACTGTAATTTTGAAGTAGATGATGTATAGGACGTGTCGCTTGTGTCTTGTGACTTATTGTAAAAATGATATAAAGGGTTCAAAATCGCATAGTTACAAATATAATAGTAACTTCATATGATAATATTAACCACTGGTTATTTCAGAGAGGAAAAAAATGGGGACACTATTGCTTCCATTCGGGACAATACAACACAGAATTCGGGACCACTGGGGGACACAAAGAAAAAAAAGTTAATTTCAAGCCCTGCTGTGGCTGGACAGCAAGCTGGACTTGACTTGCAACACCAAACACTTATACAGGAAGGGACAGAGCAGGCTATACTTCCTTAGGAGGCTGCGGTCCTTTAACATCTGCAGTAAACCCCTGTGGGTGTTCTATCAGTCTGTGGTTGCCAGTGTCCTGTTTTACACCATGGTGTGCTGGGGGGGGGCAGCACATCCAAGAAGGACGCATCCAGGCTGGACAAACTGATCAGGAGGGCCGGCTCTGTGGTCGGCATGAAGCTGAACTCTCTGGTGACGGTGGCAGAGAAGAGGCCTATGGACAAACTATTGAACACCATGGACGATGCTAGTCACCCTCTGCACACCGTCATCAGCAACCAGAGGAGCCTGTTCAGTGACAGAATGCTCCTTCCCAAGTGCAGGATGAACAGACTCAAAAACTCCTTTGTCCCTCATGCCATCCGACTGTACAACTCCTCTCTGGGGGGGGGGGGGGGGGGGGGGGGTAACAGGAGGACAGAGGATGGGAAGGAGCAGTAGCCTAGCCTAACAATAAGCAATAGCGGACAATTTGCAACATCTCTTCTGCCGCCCCCCCCCTCCTCCTCCCCCCTTCCCATCTCATCTCATTATCTCTAGCCGCTTTATCCTGTTCTACAGGGTCGCAGGCAAGCTGGAGCCTATCCCAGCTGACTATGGGCGAAAGGCAGGGTACACCCTGGACAAGTCGCCAGGTCATCACAGGGCTGACACAGACACAGACAACCATTCACACCTACAGTCAATTTAGAGTCACCAGTTAACCTAACCTACATGTCTTTGGACTGTGGGGGAAACCGGAGCACCCGGAGGAAACCCACGCGGACATGGGGAGAACATGCAAACTCCGCACAGAAAGGCCCTCGCCGGCCACGGGGCTCGAACCCGGACCTTCTTGCTGTGAGGTGACAGCGCTAACCACTACACCACCGTGCCGCCCCCCCCTTCCCATATCTTATTCTTTTTATATTTGTATATGTAAATAATTTATTTTAATTTATCTAGAAGTTTTCTCTATTTTCTCTGTTCATCTGTAATGATGCTGCTGGAATCTTAATTTCCCTGAGGGAACCCGCCCAAAGGGATCAATAAAGTTTTATCTAATCTAAACATACACACAAATAAATCCCCACAGCCCTCTGAGGTTGACTGACAAATGGCATGGGCTAGCCTGGAAACAAACATGACCGGGAAATATGAACTTTGTGTAAGGCCCTGGTCACACTGCAGCTTGCGATGGGTTTGCGAATACCTGGTGATGAAAAATTGGTAGCACTGCCACAAACTTTGCGATGCATGGTGAATGTTCTCTATGCTTCACAAGTTTTTTTTTTTTTTTTTTTTTTGTGTCTCTCCACCTCTTGAGTGGCCAAAACATCCTGAAAAACTTCACTGAAATTTTGTGCCAATGTTTCAGCAAACTAAGCGGCAAATACCTGCAGCTGGGTTCGGGAATACTTCTTTAAGCTCGGGGAACCTTTGACGAGCCTCTTGAGATGGGGTCTCAAATCCATGACCCCGATACTCACAGGAGCCTTGTCAACACAGTGGCTTGGTATAGCCTAACCTTCCCTGAAACTTGAAAAATGCAGTTAAATTCGGCACATTATGCATGCTCTTGGGAGCCAGTTGTTATGGGGAAACACCTGATGCTGATTTGAGTGCAATCAGCACGCACATATAAGGACACTTCAGAGACTTCGCAAAGTATTGTGTGGTATGTGGTGGTAGACGGTTGTAAGTGCAGGAGAGAGAGAAAAAAAAAAAAAAAAAAAAAAAGAGTGTATGAGCAGGTGTGATATTTACAAAAACAAAACATGTGGCAAGGTCAGAGTAACAAAACAGAAACGAAATCAAAAGCAAAAAACAGTCATAAAGCAGAGTATTTAACCAGTCATGGCTAGAGACAAACATAATGGTGATGATAATTAGGGTTGGGCGGTATCCAAATTTTGATACCTTTAAACCGTCTCTGTGTTTTCCCGGGGTATACGGTATTACCGAGAAAAAAATAATATTTTGTTTCGGCCTACTGTGTAACGTGCGCCTATGCCTCAAATGTACTATTTAAAAGCAGCATAGCGAATTGTGTGCATTGTGGTATGGATTAAGCAGCAAAGCGAATTTTGTGCATTAAGAGATATTTCAAAGCATCACGCAACTCTTCCTTCATCTTGAAAATAGCATTCAACTGTCGTTTACACATGTCTGCATTGAAACGCCATTTGCAGCACTATTTCACCTGCTCCATCAAAAAAAAGTACACGATGAGCAGGATCATACCCTTTCAAGCATGGGAAATAAAAAAAAGAAAAAGAATCAACCAACACCCAAGTCCGTTTAGACTGCGCGATAAACCATATTCTTCAGCGCAAATGAGGCGAACCTAATTCAAATGCGTGATAGCTGCACAAGGCAAAATCATATGGGCCCACGTCATGCCATGGCGGGGAAATTAATAATCAAATGGCCTTACCTTGCTTAAAACGTTGTCTTGATCACATAACTCCTTACAATTATTCCACTTAAATCCATACGGTTTAACACACCCAACAAAGATAGCAAGCGCATTGCTAATTCCCACCAGAAACCGAACAGTTTACGCTACGATGTTTTCTTCCGTTTCTTCAGTAGATGACATTTCAAACGTTTATTACCCACATCCCAAATGTCATACGTTATATTATTTTACCTTGTTGTTACTCATGTAACCTACTCAAAACACAACTCATTGGAGAGATCTCGTGGAAGTGGAGTACCCCAGGCTATGGTGTGCCATAGGGGACATATTAGATTTTTCGTTTGGTTTGAAACCAAAATGCTGCCACACTGCCGATGTTGTATTTTTTTTGCCACTAACTCGTTATCTTGACTTGCCATCTTTCAACTGCGGTCTCAGTCTCTTTTTTTTTTTTTTTTAGATAGGACAGTATAGAGAGACAGGAAATGAGCGGGGGAGAGAGAGACGGGATCGGGAAATAACCTCGGGTCGGAATCGAACCCGGGTCCCTGGATTTATGGTACGGTGCCTTAGCCATCTGAGCCATGACACCCCCGGGCTCAGTCTCTTGCGAAGCTTTCTGTCAGACTCCAAAATGTCACGCAGGGTTGCCATGGTAACGACATAAACAACCCTGCACGCGATGAAAACTTCTTTAGGAAATTGACAGAATTAGTGAAAATACGATCACACAGTTATTCGGGATGATCTTCAATTTATTATTTTATATTATGACCTCATGTACTCCATATTTATTTAGATATTATATATTTTTTTAAAATGACGGTAATGAGACCGATACCGTTAGTACTTTTGGATACCTCGGGATACCTTCTTACCGTAATACCGCCCAACCCTAATGATAATACTTTGCAGTCTCTCTGTGAAAACAGTGTCCTTATAGCACTCAAATCAGCATCAGGTGTTTCCCATAACGACTGGGTCCCAAGAGCATGCACAACATGCTCTGGAGGCTCAAGCACAAAGGCATGACAGTCTGTGTGACCACAACTTTTAGTTCGCCTGCACTTTGCCACAAAAACGTCTCATTTTCATCAGTAACCCATCGCAAAGCATCGCAAGCTGTAGCGTGACCACAGCTTAAGTAATAAACCCCCAACATTTCTAAAACAGTCACTGTGGTTCTTCAGGGAAGAGTTGGACCTCACTGCATGTCCTGAGACTTAAATAAATGAAATGAATGTAAACCTAACATGAGCTAAAGCTTGACACCTTCTTGAATTTAGTGTAATGGTCAGACAGAAAAGGCTATGCAGACCTTTTAGCTCCTCCAGCATCTGGAGAGACAATGGTACAGTTCTTCCATTCAGGGATATTTTCCTTAATCCACTTCAACACAGCAGGCTCAGCATACAGGTTGTCCACAGGTATGTCAAAGAAACCCTAAAAAACATTCCAAATTCAGAAAAAAAACCCAGCTAGCTTAAAAGATGTAAGCAAAGAGATTAAATTCACACAGCACTCAAGAGTCTATAGAATCAATTCCACCTCACCTGTATCTGAGAGGCATGCAAATCCATGGTAATGATGTGATCTGCTCCAGCAACTGACAGCATGTTGGCCACCAGTTTGGCAGAGATTGGTGCTCGGCTCTAATAAGGAGAATACTTTCTATTACTAAATTGCCTCTCTCTGTACAAAAACAAGCAAGCTCTTTTAGACAATTCATAGTACAGTAAAAACATTCTCAGCATTTTTGGAAAAACAGTAGGGCATAACTACGTTTTCAAGACTCTATACATTAAAGGTTAATAAAAACAGTAAAAGAAAAAAATGGATGTAAAAACCACCAAATATTCTTTCTTTTGGGTAATGTGACCCTGAAAGGGGGTTGGGGCCCCCCTCACCATAAGCAAGGAGTAAAACAACAAGGTGTCCCATTATAATGAAAGTGGTGTTAGTTACCACCCAAAAGTCGATTATTTTCCAATAACTATACAATGGTTTTATTCCTCTCATAGCATAGCAACTATATTCTTAATTTAAATAATAATTCCTGAATTGTATTCCTCTTACACCACAGAATACAATTTACAATTTATTAATGAATGACAATGTCCTCAAAAATGTCCCCTGGCAGAAAGCTTACTGTTACAAAGTGCTAACACCTGCCACTCCTTCCACAAAGGTTTCTCCGTGCAGAAAACCTCACTACGGATCCTTTTCACGTGACGTCACGACAAACGCGGCCGCCATTTTGGACGTGTACTACCAGTAGTTTACCACAGCCAGCATTGAGGAACGGCAGCAAAGAAAGTGTTTATTTTCAGCAAGACTTCCATCATGCCACTATATTGTTGTGCACCTGGATGTAGTAACCATCAACAAACAAGGCAAGGGTTATCATTTTATCGGATCCTGGTAGATGCTGACCGACGGAGAAGATGGATAGCGGCACACCAACGATTGTGTAGTGACCACTTTGTTGGAGGTAAGACGAATAAAATTAGCCAGAAAAGGCATTACATTGCTGTTAACATTCTGTGGCGGCGAGTGTGTAACCAAATAGGCTAAAATAACCCATTGTAACCTCTTTGTTCTTCTGTAGTAGCTATTAGCTAGCGTTGTGTTCCTTTGCTGTTGGTAGACTGTAGGACAGATCAGAGGCAGTGTCCTACAAACAGCGCTTAATTTGAGGGGGAGCAAGCTGGAGCGCGCTCCGGAACCTCGGGTGTTGGCTCTGGCAGCTATTTACACTGGATCCGGTGATCCGACACCTCTTTTGACTATGTAACAAAAAAAAAAAAAAAAAAATTTAATAAAAAATGCAAGTTTATTTAGTGTTAATGTCTGATTTTGATATCTGTCTTGTTGGTGATTTCTCTCATGAAACGACATCCACAAAATATCTGCAGATGAACTTAATTTGCAGTGTTATTACAAAACATGCCCAGAAGCGCAGCGCCGCGTCCCCCTCTCCCCCTCTTTTTTTCCGCTCCGGAGCCGCTCATCCTCTGCGCTCCAGGACCTCCCACTTTACAAATTAAGCACTGCCTACAAATAAGTGTTCAAAATAAGAGGAACATGTATTTGTCTCTTAAATCCAGGCCGTTCCCTGTAATCTGTCACAACGGTTGGAGAAAGTAATGGCAAATAGTGAGTGCACAAACCGTAGAAGGTAAACTGTACACAGTGCCAGGGCAGTGTGATGGTATATCTACTTTTAGATTGTGTTAGCTTATCAATGAACACACTCGTCACTCGACGAGTTTCACGTCTTTATGACGGATACTTAAATGTGTGTTAGGTATTACTGTTGCAGTCTAAGCAGTCATTGTAGCAGCTAGATGAGCGAGAACCGAAAGGGTCTGTGCCATAAACCGTTATTTCTGTACGGCGTTGCTAATGTGTTGTTACTGTTGTTATTTCTCCCTCTGCTCGCCCTGTAAATGCCCTACGTCGCTGGATAGCGAAGGTGTTTTCTGCATCTCGCTCCTTTTTCTTGTACGTTCTCCGTTTGTCGCCTTCTTCGCATTCAAACCAATTCGAGCCGAAGTCCGCTACATGTCCAAAATGGTGGTCACGTTTACGAAGGTCACGTGACTGAAAAGGGTCTATACCCAGGCATGCAAACTGGTCAGGGGTGAAAAAGGTGAGAAGGGTGCACGGACACACAGCACGCGCGCAAAAGTACATTTCGTAGTCTACGTTACAAAAAAAAAATTGCAACCAGTGACATCTCGAATTTAATACAATACAAAATAACTTTCCGGGCGGCACGGTGGTGTAGTGGTTAGCGCCATCGCCTCACAGCAAGAAGGTCCGGGTTCGAGCCCCATGGCCGGCGAGGGCCTTTCTGTGTGGAGTTTGCATGTTCTCCCCGTGGGTTTCCTCCGGGTGCTCCGGTTTCCCCCACAGTCCAAAGACATGCAGGTTAGGTTAACTGGTGACTCTAAATTGACCGTAGGTGTGAATGAGAGTGTGAATGGTTGTCTGTGTCTATGTGTCGGCCCTGTGATGACCTGGCGACTTGTCCAGGGTGTACCCCGCCTTTCGCCCGTAGTCAGCTGGGATAGGCTCCAGCTTGCCTGCAACCCTGTAGAAGGATAAAGCAGCTAGAGATAATGAGATGAGATAACTTTCCATAAACATGTCTTAATAAGTTACTGTTGAGTGGCCGGTAAATTGTACCATTTGTTTGTCAGTGGCCGGTAAAGTTTGATATTTTGTGAAGTTAATTTTCACCCCTGTGTACAACACAGTGGGCTATTTACAAAAAGGTATATATTGCTGCCTGTGCTATCTAACAGACCTACCCCAGAGGACACACCTGGCCAATCCCTGTCTGTCAATTTTCTTAAAGACATCACCTATGTGAAATCAGGGGCGGATCTAGAAAAATATTTATGGGGTGGCAAGAGGGGGGCAGGAATTTTTGAGGGGTGGCAACGTATTACAGATGTGTATATATACTGAATTTAATCACAGTTATCACAGTTTGACGACAAATAGTATGTACACACTACAAAAGGGCATGGGCTGCCATTTACAAACTCATACAGACAAACTTAATCTCATGCTTTTATTGTTCATGAAGAACACACATTCTCAGATGAGGTCTATGGACCCTTTTCACGTGACGTCACGACAAACGTGGCCGCCATTTTGGACATGTACTACCAGTAGTTTACCACAGCCAACATTGAGGAACGGCAGCAAAGAAAGTTTTTACTTTCAGCAAGACTTCCATCATGCCACTATATTGTTGTGCACCTGGATGTAGTAACCATCAACAAACAAGGCAAGGTTTATCATTTTATCAGATCCCGACGGAGAAGATGGATAGCGGCCATTAACAGATTGGCAGCCCTCGGCATACCAACGCTTGTGTAGTGACCACTTTGTTGGAGGTAAGACGAATAAAATTAGCCAGAAAAGGCATTACATTGTTGTTAACATTCTGTGGCGGCGAGTGTGTAACCAAATAGGTTAAAATAACCCATTGTAACCTCTTTGTTCTTCTGTAGTAGCTATTGTTGACTAGCTAATATCAACATCATAGCTGGTATGTTACTGTAGCAATGTTTACGTTCAGTCATTTGGATGACTGTTAAAACCTTTCAGTCTCAAGTTTTTCCTTTATTATATTTACTAGTTTACTGTAATTATGATCCAGCAGCTATTTACACCGGATCCAGTGTAAATAGCTGCCGGAGCCAATGTCCGAGGTTCCGGAGCACGCTCCGGCTTGCTCCCCCTCAAATTAAGCAGCGCGTTCCGGCTTGCTCCCCCTCAAATTAAGCAGCGCGCTCCGGCTTGCTCCCGGAGTACTCCGGCCGAGGTTCCGGAGTGCGCTCCGGCTTGCTCCCTCTCAAATTAAGCAACGTGCTCCGGCTTGCTCCGGAGCAAGCCGGAGTGCGCTGCTTAATTTGAGGGGGAGGAAGCCGGAGCGCGCTCCGGAACCTCGGCCGGAGCACTCCGGGAGCAAGCCGGAGCGCGCTCCGGAACCTCGGACGTTGGCGTGTATGTGTATGGCGATGGGTTTTTAACGACATAGGTATACAGATCATGTGGGCTGAAGTCAGGTAAAGACGAGGGCTTCGTGTACTTCTGTACGTCAGTGAACAATCCTGGTGGAAGCAGGTAAACATCGTTCTCTAAGCCTGCTAACCTCAATTTTTGCAAATACCTCTCCCTCTGCTCGCCCTGTAAATGCCCTACGTCGCTGGATAGTGAAGGTGTTTTCTGCATCTCGCTCCTTTTTCTTTTATGTTTTTCGTTTGTTGCCTTCCTCGCATTCAAACTGATTCGAGCCTTAGTCCACTACATGTCCAAAATGGCGGTCGCGTTTACGAAGGTCACGTGACTGAAAAGGGTCTATACCGTTTCTGGACAGTTTTATACTGTATATGCAAAAGAACAGACACTAAAAAACAACAACATGATTACCCAGCAAGTCTAACATAGAAAGAAAAACACCCTTTTTTCCAGAGTCAAGAGACTCCCTGTGACCCCGCTGTGCTAGGTTTTCTGTGGCTGTTAGAACTAAAATTTCAGCTAATGTTTTAACGTAGTATTGATTTTAACAAAGTTATCACGTTTTTACAATACATCTATCATGTAATATATCATGTAATTTCATGATACAAAATTATTACGTTTTTCATAATATTTTCATGTAATAATGTGAAAACACCTTATCAAGAAATAACGTGAAAATATGGTTTAATGTCCTAGGCTAGGCTACTTCCATTAAAAGCAGCCGGCCTAGCCTACTGTAGAACTTGGATCGAGCAAAAACACCGAGCAAAAACATGGCTGAATCCTGAATGACTCCTATTTGTATAAATAGGGGACTACATAGGCGGCAAAACAGTGTTTTTCCTGCCATGGAAGTGCACTTGTATACTGAAGAGGAAGCAGTTTGCATTACAGCCTTGAATGAGGATTCAAAATGGCGCCTCGGCTCAGTTTTCCCTTCCTCCTTCAGTATACAAGTGCGCTTCCATGTTTATGCAGGAGGGCTGATAGAAGTGGCGAAACATTTTACTTTTTATCGTTTCTTTCACAACTTGAATGCGTTGAAACAAAAAATTATGACAAACTAACGCCGCTTACACTAAAATATCGAGGGAAATTTGTAATAAAAACTTTACGGTCGGCAATTTCGACGCGGAAATTCTCGATCGGTCGGGTTACCGGAAACACTTTTTTTGGCCTTACATGTATAGTTAGCTAAATAACGTTCTCCAACCTGATTTTTATCCTCCCAAAATCAGCATCGCAACTATGCTAGCACTGTTCATTCATTATAATTTCATTTCTTGATAGATAGTTAATCAGCTTTTACCTCTGTCCTCCCGTGTCTCCTTTCCTCGCGACTCCTGGCTCCCTCGCTTCGCGCCTCTCAATTTTCCAAAACAACCAATCTCGGGCGTTATCTTGTGCTGCATTCGCCGCAGTCAGACATTGAAAATTCGCGCACGTAAATGTCAAATTGGCCATAATTTTTCTTTGAATTCGTCGCTGCCAACTGGGGTGGCAAGGCTTTCTTTTAGAGTGGCATTTGCCACCCTATGCCACCCCGGTAGATCCGCCCATGGTTATTCACCCCCGAGCGCGCTGGAAACTGTTCCATTGGTATGTTCAGATCCAGTCGCGAGATGAGGGTGCCAGATCTCTCTATAAAAAGGTGACTTTGCGGTCTGAATCTGTGGAATATTCATAAGCGAGGACTGGCAACCAGCAGTGGGTTGCGCACCAGCTGATCAGAACTCCAATGGAAAAGAAGCGCATGTTAGTAACTGTATCTCGATTGGCTGTAACCTTGTAAGTGAAATGTTTGGCAACAATAACGCTGTAGCCTGCCTACCCCCCCCAAAAAAAAAAAAAACTCTTCGGATCTACACGATTCACACAAGTGACCTATTTTGGGACCAAAACGGCGAATTTCGCCGAAAGGTGAGGAGTTTGCATGTGTGATACCAACAAATATAGCTGCAAGCAGCAATGTGGGGGCCAAGCAGAATATGAGCCTAGTCGTCAGGCCAGCAGAATGCATTTGGGCCAGACAGATGGTCGCCCCTATTAGCCAATTTGTTCCAAATTTTTTGTGGGCGCTTTTGGAGGGGTGGGGCATAATGCCATCAAGTTTCATTAAGATACATCAAAGGGCAGCCGAGATATGAACTCACATCCTGTTTTGTGTCTTCGCAGCCAAATTTGATTGGCTGCTGCAGCCAAACGATTATGAAAATCAAAAATCCCTTGGATAACTTTTGTGTGGCTTACTCCAAAGATGTTATACAGTGAGTTTGGGGGAAAAAATGGTCCAAAATTGAGAGAGGAGTAGCAATTTAATTGATTTTAACAAAATTCAAAATGGCGGAAAATCTACCGGGTGGAACATGATGCCATAGGGCGCGTTGGATTCGTTTTGACCGAAGGATTCCAGCGATACTAAGATTTTGACAATCAGACGTACGGTTCAAAAGTAACAAGCAGAAATGTACTTCCAAATTTGACCTGTTGGTGGCGCTACAGAGTTTGAGGTGGCGAGTTGAAATTTGCTGACAAGAACCTTGAGGCAGCCTAGAATCAGTGTGCCAAATTTCACAACCTCTCGTCAGACAGTTCTATGGGTTGCCATAGAATTTCATTGATTTTAACAAAATTCAAAAATGGCGGAAAATCCTCAAGGCAGAATATGACATCATAGGGTGCGATGGATTTGTCTTGACCCAAGGATGCCAGAGATAGTGGAATTTTGTTTCTATCCAAAACGCATCATGAGATATGAGCCAAAAGTCATTTTTCCTAGTTATAGCGCCCCCTAGCGGCCAATTTGTTCCAATTTTTTGTGGGCCTTTTTGGAGGGGTGGGGCATAATGCCACCAAGTTTCGTTAAGATGCACCAAAGGGCGGCTAAGATATGAGCACACTTCATGTTTCGCATCTGTGCAGTCAATTTTGATTGGCTGCCACGGCCAAACGCTTATGAAATTCAAAACACCGGGTAATGCCCTTGTGCAGCTTAGTCCAAAGTTGCTACGTACCAAGTTTGGGAGAAATTGGTCAAAAATTGACAGAGGAGAAGCATTTTCATTGATTTTCACAAAATTCAAAATGGCGGGAAAACTATCCTGGCGGAAAATGACGTCATAGGGTGCGTTGGATTCGTCTTGGCCCAAGGATTCCAGGGATACCAAGTTTTTGAAAATCGGACCAACGGTTCAAAAGTTACATGCAGAAATGTACCTGCGACTTTGACCTGTGGGTGGCGCTAGAGTTTTTAAGGTGGTGACTTGAAACTTGCTCAGAAGAACCTTGAGTTTGTCAAGAATCAGTGTGCAAAATTTCACAACTTTTCGCCAGACGGTTCTAGGGGTTGCCATCAAGACGCAGAGGCGGAAGAACGTTGAATAATAAGAAACAGTAGAATCCCTATGGGTGCCTGCGCAGCTTTGCTGCTTGGCCCCCAATTATTACTCCATTTTCTTTGTTAAATAAAATTATTAAGCTGGAGATTATATGCAGTATCTACCATACAAGTCTCTGTAAATTAGTCATTACTATGCAAATGCCAATGTATTAGAATTAAACAAAATATAGCCCAGGTCTGAATTACTTTACCTCATGTCCACTTGCCTGTGATTAACGTGGTCTCTTATCAGATCCTATTTAGGCCCTGTCCACACGGAAACGGATTCAGGTGAATCTGATAAAATTGTTTATCGTTTCGGCCTGGCGTCCACACGGCACCGGCGTTTTGGGTGCCCCAAAACGAAATCTTTTGAGAACGGGTTCCAGAGTGGAAAAATCTTCGCCGTTGCGAAGTCGTCTGGATGAGTACAACGGATTTGTTTACGATGACGTCACAACCACATGACTAGAACAAGCAGCACTGTCGCTGTTTTGTATGAACCACTGCATTGCATTCACTTTTGTATACAGCTTTTCTTTTAAATAAACAAGTAACTGAACCATTTCTTGAATTTCTTTTTTTTATTGGACAAGACTGCTTTTCAAAATGTTCACACACAAAATAAAAAGTTATATAAAAATGCTTTTCAAAATGTTCACACACAATAAGAAAATTAAGTTATTAGCCACATCCACACGACAACGAGATGTTATTTAAAAAAATATCGCGTCCAAATGGGCAACGATCAGTAAAATATCAGGTCCATATGGCAACGCAACACTTGCTGAAAACGATGCAATACACATGCCACACCTCTAGGGGCGCTGCAAGACTGTCCCTTCGGAGACACCAGAACAATAGAAGTAGTAAGGACGCATGCGCATAAACTATTATGCGCGAGACTTCATATTAGCCACAAAGTCAGAAAAATCTGTTCGTAAAATTACATTATAATGACCAAATACAATGAAAAGTATTTTTCCAGTCTCACCTGTGAAAGGTAATCCCATGTGATCTTGTTTGGACGGTAAACCTGTTGGTACAGTTAAACGCAGCACATGAATGAGGCATCTTTATTCTCCGCTTTGACCCATCCAATATGGCGGCGAGGATGACGTATGATTCTACGCGGAAGGTGGCGTCTTTAATGATCCGGAATAAATTGAATGCTACACGTTGATGGATTAATTTGTTCTTCTACGCCCTTTTTGAGGAATGTATTGTAGGACTTAAACCAACATCTGAAGAGGTGAGATCGCTCCTTTTTTTCCCTATTTTTGCTGGCGGGATTGACTCTGCCCTAAGGGCTATTCTCCCTCTCTCTCTCACTTTGCACCATTACACAATAAATATTCACAGTGAAAATATTTTGTAAGCACGTTTCATGAACCAAGTTATAGGATTTGTTGACAACTCGCATCGAGTTCGTTACACTTCTACCCGGCGTGAAGCACTCACAGTCATGTGGTTGTGACGTCATCGTAAACAAATCCGTTCTACTCATCCAGACGACTTCGCAACGGCAACGTTGCCAGATCTTTCCACTCTGGAACCCGTTCTCAAAAGATTGCGTTTTGGGGCACCCAAAACGCCGGTGCCGTGTGGACGCCAGGCCGAAACGATAAACAATTGTATCGGAGTCACCTGAATCCGTTGCCGTGTGGACAGGGCCTAAGTCTGCAGAGCTTGGCTCAATTTGCTTAATTTAACCCAGCTCTTAATTGCTTTTACTGATGGCAGTGATTGAAACCCAACCTCCCCTGGGGTGGGGAGGTCAAGCAGCGGATTGTTTACACAGGTGTCAGGAAAGGGTGAGTGAATGGGGAGCATCATGCACATTTCAGACTTCCCCTACCCTTAGGGGCCAAGGGGCAAAACAGTCCCTCCCCCATACATCTGAAAAGAGTCCAACTCTGCTGCCAATTCCTGCTATATACACACACACAAATTGTGTGTCTGCTTTCAATCACTAATTACTAACATCTTGACTGCACCCAAGTCCTAATTCTTTCAGTAGACGGCAGCCAGATGCAATGTAACATTTCAACACAGATCGTGCCCTGGTGCTTTTTTTTTTTTGCACCACTAAAACTGGGATCACCCTCCGCAACTATTTACTCGTACTAGTGGGTACCCACAGTTCTTCAGTGCTTTTCCCTAGTAATGAATGACCGCTTCCAATTACTAGATGTTGATAGCTCATCAGGCCCAGCTGTTCTGTAGTTTTACACAGGCAACAACCCAAGTCCTAATTATTTTGCTGGGAAAATCTAGGCCAAAGTACTGGATTGGCACGACAGTAAGTAAATAGGAGTTGGGAGGATAATCAGACCTTGCCTAGGTCCCTTTGGGAGTAAAAGGATTAACATGTTACCATCAATCTGTGAGCTCCATTACCTGCCGTTATAGCAAACTGATCAATATTGTCTGACCAGAGTCAATAATTCAACAATGCTGTGGTAAAACCAGTGAAAATGCAAACCTATAAAAATACTTTGAATATTGTGCTGGGCAGTACACCAGTATACTGGTTTTAACTTCCTGTATTATATAGCTGGAACAGCTGTAACGCTTCAATGCACAGCAAATTATATAATATTGTTTGCTGTTGTCAGTGACTGGGGTTGTGAGGAAAATAAGTTGGATGCAAGTGCAGTAAGTAGAGGGTTCATTAGGGAAAAAAAGGTGAAATAAATCCAACAAATGAAGCAAGGTCATGGTCAAACAGGCAGAATTCAGGAGATTAGCAGACATAATAGAAAATACAAAAATATTTATATACAATAGAGGACAAGTAGGCTTGATATTTGCTGGTGTAAGCTCAAGCAGCACATATGCTTCAAGACACACTGGAGATAACAGGGTTTAAAACAGACAAACTAACAAGGGTTAAACTGAAACAGGAGAACATGACAAAATGGTGAACAAACCAATAAGGAGACATGGGAGGAGATTAGACTTAGGCAAACAAGCACATTGACACAAACAAACAAAACGCACCCCAGAAGTGGGTGCTGTAGTGCAAAGTCAAGGAGGCAAGCCAAGAGTCATAGCACATGGTGCGCCAAGCAGAGGGGGATTATGCAAGGGGAATTCTAGGGGGACAAGCGCTGTGAAGAGTGTATCGAGGGGTAAACCCCTATTAACTCAGTCCTCAACATTAGCTTTTGACACCTTTTGCCCTGCAGGGCAAATGGCCTCAAATTTTTTGCCCCTCTTGAATTTCCTTTTGCCCTAAAATTTTGCAGTATTTCGGCAAGTTTTCAAGTACATGGTTCAAGGCAATGCTGATATGTTTTCTAGGGGTTCAACTGAGTTATTTAGACAAAAGTCAATTAAAACAAACAAACAAACAAACAAACAAACAAACAAACACACTTATTTTTAAAACCATGTATTTCTGCAACAGAACAAGACAAGCCCTGAAAACATGAAACATAAAAATCAATATCATATGTAAGACTTATGTACGGTAAGTCTCCAGTCACTTTTGATTCTTTTGACTGCTGAGAATCCATGGTCACAGATGCTACTTGATAGGGGGATGGTAAACACTATGCACCACTAAGAACACGCACACAAATGCACACGTGTGCCTGAAGTGAGCCAATCAGAATTGCCGTTACAAATCAGGAAGAAAAAACAAAATGATCACAGAGGCAAGGATGCTGGTTAATACGTTTTGTTTTTTTTGTAATGTACGCTCTCGAAAATCATTTTTATGCTTAAAGAAGCCGACCATAGGTGTGCCCGAACGGGCCTAACTCGCCAAAATATTTCTGCCCGATCATCTTGGTCATGCAAATCGGGCAATGCCTGGCATTGAGGCTTGCGTTCAACACCATAATTCCAGAAATCCTCTCCTCCAAACTCCCAGCTCAATAGCTCTTTTGACTACACGATTCTGACTGGTACTCCTCAGGCCATTATTAAAAAATGTTCTGTTTCCGGTCCACCGGCCAGGTGAGTGCTGTTTGTGCGGTTGAATTTTTTTTTTAAACGCAGGTTTTTCGACATTTTTTTTTAAATATTTTTTTTCTTTCACCTTTATTGGATAGGACAGTGTAGAGACAGGAAATGAGCGGGAGAGAGAGAGATGGGGAGGGATCGGGAAATGACCTCGGGTGGAATCAAACCCGGGTCCCGGATTTATGGTGTGGCGCCTTATCCAACTGAGCCACGCAACTGAGCATGCTATGAATTAACAATGACAGCGGTCTGCAGTGGTGGCTACACAATTAAACACTCAGCGAACATTTCTCAATTTGTGTATGAAAATACACTCCAACGACTCAGTTTGGTTTCATTTACAACCAACGGTGTCTTTTGATGCCAGCACATAATTGAACGAGAGAAGACTGGTTTACCGGAGACAAAATAAGTGTTCTCTGCTTCTGTTCCCTCCGATGTCGCCTCCGACACACTACTGCCTCCGCTGAGTGCGCACACTCTGAACTGAATCAGGTCTGCGCATGCGCTCTGCGGCACAAAAAAATGGCAGCCACCATGAAGGAAGCAGATCCGGAGTTTTAAATTTTGCTTAAGTGTGAAATCGCAAAATGGTATTCTAGCGAACAACAAAATAGTAAAGATTCAGAAAAACAAATCATTCAGTGATCATTTTAATAGTGTAATTTCATCCGAACTAGGCCTAACGGTCGATTTAGAACTACAAAAAGTCCGTGTGTCGGACATTTTAAGTACCTTTGTAAAAGTTTTGCAAATGTTGCAGTCAGCATTTAAAATGCCAACTTAAAGTTTTTGTACAAGTTTCAGCTGATTAAACTGTCATTTTATTTAATGTGTCTGCTTTTGTAATAAAGTACTGAAAGAAAAAGCAAACACAGCATTGCGATTTCTTCTCCATCCACATATTAAAAAAAAAAAAAAAAAAAAAATCCCTCCCTCCCGACTGAAAATTTTTTTGCTCACCCAGTGGACAGGAAACGGATTTTTTTTTAAGGATGGCCTCAGGGATGTGTCCTCTCTTCACTGCTCTTCCTCCTTTACACCAATGACTGCACCTCCATGGACCCAGCTGTTAAACTCCTGCTGCAGATGGCACTACAGCCACAGGACTCATTCGTCAACATCTTGGACATGCATATTGGTAGGAGGTTGAATGGTTGGTGCTCTGGTGCAGTCAGAATAACTTGGAGCTAAACACATTCAAGACAGTGGAGATGATGGTGGACTTCAGGAGATACCCCCTCTGTGATGCTCCCCCTCACGATATCTAATAGTCCTGTGTCAAATATGGCGACCTTCAAGTTCCTGGGAACTACAGGGATGTGATTTGGGGCTGGTGAAATTATCTGAAAATTTTAGCCGGGGGTCTGGGGGCCACAGGCCCCCAGCTGGTCCAGGGCAGCACCCTGGTGGGGGGACAAGGGGGGAAGCCCCCCGAAGCTCCTGGGTTTTGGGGTTTTCTGACTTAAAAATTGTACTAAAATGGCAAACAAACACACAAGAAAAAACTTGTCATGATTAACAAATTCAAGCCAATTTAAATGGTCAACATGCACCTCTGACACACTCACTCGCTCTCTCTCTCACTCGCGCGCGCTCTCTCTCACTCGCGCGCGCTCTCTCTCTCACTCGCGCGCGCTCTCTCTCTCACTCGCGCGCGCACTTTACGCTCGATCACGGAGGCTGCCATCTTTCAACTCTGTTTGAAGCGAGCTTACGTACAGCTATCTAACAAGCGCGTTCATTGGTTGTTACAGAGCGATGGGCCAATCACGTACCTCGTTTCATCTCAATGACGTAATTGCGTAAATGACGTAATTACGTCAATGAGATGAAACGAGGTACATGATTGGCCCATCGCTCTGTAACAACCAATGAATGCGCTCGCTTCAAACAAAGAGTTGAAAGATGGCAGCCTCCGTGATCGAGGCGTAAAGATGCAAATCCGAGGCTGCCATCTTTCAAACAAAGTCGGAACGAATAGGATACGAATGTGGATTTGAGGGAAAAATCGGAAACATTTTTTTTTTTCAAGTTTTGAGGTGAAAAAAGCGGAATTCCGCGAATTTGCGGAAAAATCACATCCCTGGAACTACCATTTCGCAGCACTTGAATTGAGAGTGTAATATCAGCTCCATCCTCAAAAAAAGCCCAGCAAAAGGATGTACTTTCTGCAGCAGCTTGGAAAGTATGGTCTACCACAGGAACTGCTGACAATACTACACCACAGTCACTGTGTGCACAAAACACAATGTCTTGTGCACATCCATCACAGCCTAGTTTGGAGCTGCCACAAATCAGGACAGGAACAGACTGCAGCAAACAGTAAGGACAGCAGAAAGAATTAGTGGGGCTCCCTTGCCCAGCCTCCATGATTTGTGTATCTCATGAACCAGGAAGCGGGAAGAAGAAAAAAAAAAATTATTAAGGACTCCTCACACCCAGGACTCTACATTAACTTTTGAAACCACTTGTCCTGTCGGGCAAGTTGAAAGGAAATTTACTTGTCCAAATGTGAAGTTGACTTGTCCGAAGAAATATTTGAGAAAAGAAACAAACAAACAAAAAAAACCCCACAAACTATTTGTAACCCAACAATCTTTATGGCATTTGTTTCCGAGTTCACAACATATGCATAATATCTATGAATCTAAAGTAATCAATCAATACTTGATATACTGAGGCAAAAGTTCAAAAATATAGTAAAACAGACTGATTGATACCATAATTCACCAATTATTATGCTGAAGTTCAGAAGCAATATATTCCAATAGAGTAGAAATTATGAACATAAAATTTTAAGAACAAAATTATTTTTTTTATATGAGTGATTTCACGCTTATGGGTACTGAAATGGGGACATGAACTTATTTTTAAAAATTCACCTAAAACCATTTCTTTTTTTTACCATCAGGTCACAAAACATGTAATCTTTAATGAATGATATGTTAAAAGATAACTTTAATTTTCTGAGATGTAATAAAAACATTTATATGCCAAAGTCAGAACGTAACAGAAGTGTTGTGGACATATATATTCTCAATTTTAACAATGTAGAATTACTTTTTGAAACATAGGAAGGTGATGTTTTAGCAAATATAATTAATAAACATGTGTAGTAGAATAAACATACACATTCTTTCAATAAGATTAACATGGTATATAGCTAGATTGTAATTAATTTGTAACAGACGTGAGATGGACAATCGTAACAGAAGTAACGTAACAGACATCATTTTGGAACTCATAGGCTTGACTTTGGCATATAAATATGTTTTTATTACATCTCAGAAAATTAAAGTTATCTTTTAACATATCATTCATTAAAGATTACATGTTTTGTGACCTGATGGTAAAAAAAGAAATGGTTTTAGGTGAATTTTTTAAAAATAAGTTCATGTCCCCATTTCAGTACCCATAAGCGTGGAATCACTCACATATATACATACACACACATATATATATACACATACACACACATATATACACATATATATATATATATATATATATATATATATATATATATATATATATATATATATATACACACACACACACACACACACACATATATACACACACACACACACACAGAGATCAGTACTCTGCAGTTCAGTAACAAATATCACAAAAAGTAACATTATCATAAAATTTATGATGAGATATTATGGAATCAATTTTGTGCCAAAATGTTCATACAATACTTTTGAAATATCAAACAAAAACAACAAATCAAAATACAAAAAAAAGGACAAAAGTCAATTTTTTTAGACTGGCAAACAAATTATTCGTGTAATCGTGCAAAATATCAGTCTATTACTCTTCAGAAACCTTTTATTTTTGATATTATCATAGTCGCCACTGAAGTCCACTCGATCCTTGTTTACCGTCAATGGATCGGTCACTTGTCAAACAGTCCGCCAGAATCCGAGTAGGGAATGGCTGAGCGGAGCTGTCAGTCAAACACAAGTTAGCCAATGGGAATGCATTCCTGGACAGCCCACCCACACGGGAAGTTTGTGCCAAAACTTCAAGCAAGAAGTCAGGGAGCGCAAACGAGAAAGCTGGAATCGCAACCAAAATAAATCACGTCAAACAAAACTGAGAAAGACGTGGAACAAAAATAAAAGGTTTCTGAAGAGTAATAGACTGATATTTTGCACGATTACACGAATAATTTGTTTGCCAGTCTAAAAAAAATTGACTTTTTTTTCTTTTTTTGTATTTTGATTTGTCGTTTTTGTTTGATATTTCAAAAGTATTGTATGAACATTTTGGCACAAAATTGATTCCATAGAGATATCACTAGTCTGGACAAGAGAAACAAAACAATGCTACAAAATCACTGATTATTATACACTGAAATCTAGTTATCAAATGACAAGATAATATATCTTATGAAAACCTCCAAACCTCTATTGACTCGCAGATGAATGGATACAAATAAAGTTTCTATTCATCTTCATCTATCAACCTTTGAGTTCTGCTCCATCAATTGGACTCCATCAATCATTAATTTATGAGAAACTGAAAACCAGAAAATTAAAATTTATTTCATTTTTAAATTATTAATTTTGAATATCTATCCTCCACTGATTAATTGTTGTCCAATTATTCAGTGTGGCTCCTGTATGGTATTTAATGGTCAAAAAAAAAAAAAAAAAGAATTTCAAATAATCCATAATTATATCTAAATTATAGAGCCCTATGTTTCAAATCCCTAAACTCCCATTACTAATTAGTTAATTAATACAGCCGGTAACCTAATTAGCAGCCATTTGACAGCTTGGTATTTCATAGATAACTTTCCCCACTCCTACCTCGCTCCCCGTCAATCCACACGCATGCAGGCGCACATTCCCCGCCAGCACATGCTTGGCTATATAATGAACAACAATTATTCAAAGATTTGGAAATTACCACATACTCAATGTAAATATACAGTTGAATAATGATCCCGACAACAGAAATGTCAACAAATCCACGTGTATGACACGATTAAAACCAATCATAAACGACCGTTTACTTTTCAGCTCAAATCCACGAAGCGGTATTGGCTGGTTTCGCAAGTGGAATATTGCGTATGCGCACATCGCCCTTTCCGAATAGAAATATCCGGCGATTCATCAAAACAATATGTCGAGTGAGATGCTTCGGAAATCATGTGAATAAACTGATCAATTTGATATGTAACCCGAATATCGGCGTATTTTTGCACTTGTCTGATCGGACAAGTAACCGAGACGATTAACTTGTCCGACATTATCACTTGTCCCGGACAAGCGGACAACCATTAATGTTGAGCCCTGCACACCCTGGACACAACCTTTTCCAACTCCTCCCCTCCAGCAGGCACTATAGATCATCGTAGACCAAAGCTACTTGACACAGGAGCAGCTTCTTTCCCCATATCACCCCCCTTATAAATGGCTGATCTGAACCATCTTTGCCATATACTATTGTACCTCTTGCATCATATACTCGTTTGCACTACCTCACTGCACTCTATGTACACAGACTGCCTTATGTGAACATTTTTTGCAGACCGTGTCTTGTCTGTAAATAACCTCCACATTGTCTGCATACTGTCTATATTGCCGATATTTTAGACTGCATATATTAGTGTAGTGTCTATATTGTGTATTACATATATACATTTTCTTCTTCTGCATCACTAAACACACCAACTGCTGGAACCAAATTTCTTGGGTGGGTCAACATACTTGGCCAATAATCCTGATTCAAATTACGATATTGTTTACATTCTGCAATTTCATACATATTTCAAATGCTGCATCATTTTATGGGGTCAAACAAACCCTATAGTAATCAAAACCTTCATTATATACATGACAAAATGAAAATGTTTTTATATTCCATGTACTCCTGACAGTAGAATAACGCACAAACTTCTATAAAAGGCCCAGTCATTGGAGAGAGGAGGGGAAAGAGAAAAAATAAATAAATAAAATAAATTTATATTTTATATATACAAAATCTTTATGCTTTGGGACCATGTTTGTAGAGAAAAAAAACTGGGGGTTAACTGTGTGGGTCTGAGAACTCAGATGCCACAAAACCATTGTACTGCTGCATATCTTCAAGACTTGAGGGAAAGTCTGTTACCATATCTGTAGACCTGTTTTACTGATGTGTAATGGTTGTAGTTTTGAATTTACATTATATCCTTGCATTATGAAATTTTGAACATCTCAAATATTTATTTACAGAATTCAACATCTGCCCTTGGACTTAGAGTGCTTTTACCCCCCCCCCAAAGTGGCAAGGACAATTTTGTTTTTGCTAAGCAATGAATACATTTGGGTTGCAGATAAAATGATAAACACGAGTCAATTTATCAAAATTTCAGCTTTCATTTCCTGATATTTATATCTAGATGTGTCCATCCAATTTCTTAAGTACATGAAAATACTGGAAAATATTTACTCTCAGACTGTGTACTCATTACACACAGTTGCCTCAAACTACACCTGAGAGCAATTCCCCCCACCACCACACAGGCCTGTGCTCATCGTTCCATGCCCAAGTACGCTTAAATCGTCAAAATGCAACTTTTTGTGCGTTTCAAAAAGGAGGAGCATAGCATAATGGATTTTTTTTTGGTTTTTACATTGGGGATTATTTGGAGTCGTTTTGGGCACATGACATATGGCCCTCTGACATGCCGCACAGATTTATTGGTTATGCAAGTCATTGGTTTTTCAGTAAACTGTGCTGCAAGAATCAGAAGATTTTTATGGAGGCAGCAAATGTTGAAGGAATTTGCGACTTTACCCGCCAACTACAGTTCACGACTATCAGTAAGGTGAGAACCAGACCCATTCTCAGATCCAAATTTTCAAATGACTTAAAATGTGCAAACGTTTGTTTCCATTGACCAAATTTGACAGTGTTCAAGTTGTGTGCTTGGGCGTGGTTAACGATCACACTGTACAGGCCCAACTGAACCATGCCCACCTCTTCCAACCAGTCAGAGTGCACCACATCTGAGCACAGTATACAATGAACACACTAACCCCCCCCCGGTCGTGACCAAGTTACACTCCCTACCTTCAGAAAAACACTCCAAACCTTCCCAATCCTGGCTAAGCCCCTGCCCCATAACAATGGTAACTTGGGTGCCATGACAGGGTCACGCTTGTAGTGCTCCATTCAGACGAGCTGGTTGTTCTTGACCAGTATGGGAAGGTTTTGCTGCATTTTTGGATGTGCAACGCATTCTGAACGAAACAAACATCAGATTTTTTTTAATCTACCAAAAGTAAATAATCATCAAGGGGAAAAAAAAAACTAGACAGATTTCTAAATGTAGAAGGGGAATTTTTTTTTTGGGCGGGGGGAGGGGGGGGTGTCGTGGTTCAGCAGGACTCTGTGTCAAACAGAGAGGTAAAAAATCCTATGGTATGCTCACGTCACTTCCACAAAAGGTAAGAATTAAAAAAATATATATATATTTTTTCATGACTACAGCAAGGTGCTCATTTCTTACCCAGTGAAGTGAACATAAGCAACAACACAGTGGCTCTGCATAGCCCCTTTCACCGAGGTTCATTTAACTTCAGGGATCCTTCAGAGCACATTGTGCATGTGCTTGCAGGGTTCTTGCAGGATTCAGTAAGTTAAATTTTAGACCTTTTTTAGACTTAAGACCATTATGAAAAATTTTTTAGACCAACATGAAGCATTACAACCTGCCCTACCCCTGCCCTTCCCAAAAAAAAAAAAAGACAATCGAGTTCAATTCTCAAAACAAAGTCATTTGTATTGGTAAACTGACTATCAGGGATACAAACTGATTGTGTGCTTATTTATGTCATATGGCAACATTAGTACAACAATAGTACATTATGTCACATAGCAACAAAAGTACAAGACAATAGAGTGATAAAGGGCATTTGTGCAGTAAATGCAGTCTGTAGGGGTTTGGTTTTTTCCCCTAACTGCAACAGAACTCAAACTTTTGATTAGTGGTGTTCTGGTAATAAAACAGCGTTATTATATAATGCACTGTTGTCAGATGATGACTTTCTTGATTGCTCATGTGAACCCCATGCTGCAAACCACAGCATCGCAGACCTCCACTTGCTGTAGCAACCATTTCAACCATATTAACAGTAAAAATGCATACACATCTTTTAAAACTAATAGTTAAAACATACGTAGTAGCCCCGTAGCACACTTGCTTCCAGTTAAACAGCAAACTCATGCAAGGCGGCAGCGATTTACCAATGAAATCAAGTCATACCTTGCGAGAGGTATACAAGGGAGACAGCAGGTTTTTAAGCAGTAGCGGAGCAAACGGGCCATTTGAGACAGAGGTGTAAAATCATTGCAAAATATGAATGCAAAATTAATAAATACTAAATAATAAAGCCAGGAAAGACACCCCATTGGGGAGAGAATAATATTAAAAAAAAAAAAAGTGTTAGAAAGCTGAATACGCTGACTGGACTCATGCGCTCCATGTTGTCATGGTAACGGTGACGACATGTAATGTGCACGCTAAGACTGTCTACAGCAAGGGTGCCCAAATTCTTCTCTACAATGGGCCAAAAATTAATTCTGTGGGTGGGCCGCGGGCCAAAAAAACGAACGTCCACATTATGTTACCTTACATTTTATTGAAACGTGTCATTTTTATATAGGCTAAGATCATTAAACTCAAATGTAAATGTTTAAAGCAATTAAACACATATTTTGTATATTTATAGTAGGCCTACCTTTATTAATTTCAGAAGATGACAGAACATCCACATGGCTTATTTTAAGAGGTAGAAACATATTTGAAAGGAAAGCAACATTTCAGACTATATTACAAAAAGTGCTTTGGTAGCTTGAACAAGTTGAAAACAGTTGGATAAGGTCCAGGACAACCAAATATACAATTCTATTTAAAAATTAACTAAAATGTGAATTGAGCAATAACACATGCCCTTGTAACACTGTGCCTTTTAAGCCATTTGAAACCAGCTGGACTGCCCAACTTATGAAACCAGAGAGAATTTACTTTAGACTGAATGTGAAATTAGATTGAGTATTAGGTATGGAATTGGACAATGTGAACTGAGCAATATAGAACACAACATTTCGCTCGTGTTGTACCTGAAAGTGTCTCAAGGCCAGCCAGCTCCTGTGTCACTTCAAAATCCTCACTGACACCGCGCAAAAATGCCATCAATTGTGCATAGTCACATATGTCGGTGCTCTCATCGCAAGCAATAGAAAAGGCCGTAAATCTGGATGCTTTACCAACGATTTGTTCTCTGAGATCCTCAGCCATGTCCTCGATGCGGCAGGTAACTGTGTTCCATGATAAACTAATTTGTGAAAAGGCCCGTGTCTGGCTCGGGGACACAGTCTCTGCAGCCACAGTCAGGCAACTTTTAACACTCTCCACATGACAAAGATCTCCCAGATTTCACCATCATTGCGCTGATCTTATAGCTGACCTTAGTTGCATTTTCTTGAGCAGATGACGGCTGCAGTAACGTGCATTGTTGCGCACTGAGCCTGGCTAACAGTTCGCTAGCCTTCTGCTTTCTTATTTCACCACTGTATTTTGCAAACTGAGGTAAATGTTTTGTTTCATAATGTCTACGGATGTTGTATTCTTTCAAAACTGCCACACTCTGTCTACAGATAAGGCACACTGCCGAGGAATCGATTTCCGTGAAAAAAAAAAAAAAATCTTGCCAACTATTTTTGAATTTTCTTTTATCAGTGTGCCACTGCTTAACACAGCGCTCCATCGTAACCTCTGCTCCTCGCTTGTGTCATGAGCCTGCTGACAGGCAGAAGAGCCAGCAACTCAACAGCACCCCCCTTATAAAACTGTGGTCAGAAAGTGAACTGCAGGCAACTCTTCGGAGCCGTTGGGACAGAAATTCCCAGCGGCTGGCACAGACCTGGCACTGACGGGCGGGCACAGATGGGAAAAATGAGGCGGGCCAAAAAAAACGGAACATGGGCCAAACTTGGCCCACGGGCCCCAAATTGGGCACCCTTGGTCTACAGTGTGAAAGCTCTCCGCGCTAATGTGAGCGGCTATTTAACCAACCATTCCAGCCCAACACAGCTCCTTTTAGCGATAGTGTGCTTCAGCCTATTGCTCGCAGAACATTCTCGTTTTTCATACTTACGGCGGTGCTTGAAAGTTTGTGAACCCTTTAGAATTTTCTATATTTCTGCATAAATATGACCTAAAACATCATCAGATTTTCACATAAGTCCGAAAAGTGGATAAAGAGAATCCAGTTAAACAAATGCGACAAAAATATTATACTTGGTCATTTATTTATTGAGGAAAATGATCCAATATTACATATCTGTGAGTGGCAAAAGTATGTGAACCTCTTTACTCACTATTATTCGACGCGCTAGTATCCACACTCTTCATCGCACTGCCAACACAACCGCTAACCTTCTCTGACTGCCACAGACTGCATAAACTCGGCGGGAACTTAGAAGGTAGAACTAAGGTAGGCGTAGTGGACAAACTGGACCGTTGCATACTTGCCGCGATCATCGGTGATTTAAGTTTTTTAGCAGGCAGACAACAACGCAACCGGCACATTTTTTATTAATGTTTTGCAGGCACTTCTAGGAACGGACTGAGCGGATGTAAGAATTTTAGACTTGGATAAATAAAATTTTAGACCTGGGATGAAAATGTGTGTGTGTTTTTTTTTTTTTTTTAGACATTTTAAGGCCTAAAATTTAACTTTCTGAATTTTAGACTTTTTTAGACCCCGCAGGAACCCTGTGCTTGGGACCCAGTCATTATGGGAAACACCGGACACTGATTTGAGCACAATCAGCGCACTGTTTTCACAGAGACTTTGCAAGTATTCTGTCAGGTATGTGACGGTAGACAGGCCTAAGTGCAGGAAGTGTGTTTATTAGCAGGCGTGATATTTACAAAAACAAAACCACAAGTGAAACCAAAAGCAGAGTCATAAATATGGTTAGAAACAAATGTGACCGTGATAATACTTCACAAAGCCTCTGTATCCTTATATGCACGTGCTGATTGCACTCAAATCAGTATCAGGTGCTTCCCATAACGACCGAGTCCCAAGCACGCACACAATATGCTCCAAAGGATCCCCAGACGTAAATGCACCTCGGTGAAAGCAGCTCTGCAGAGCAGCTGTTGTTGTTGCCCATGTTCACTTCACTGGACGAAAATCAACACCTTGCTGTTGTTGTGAAAGGTTTTTTTTTTTTTAAATCCTTACCTTCATGGAAATGAAGTGAACATACCATAAGTCTTCTGACCTCTCAGTTCGACACCAAGTCCTGCTGAATGCCCCCCCCCCACACATTTAGAAATGTCTCCATTTTCCCCCCCGATTAATTACTTTTGGTAAATTTTAAAAAAATAAAAATAATATATATATATATATATATATATATATATATATATATATATATATATCTCTGATGTCCGTTTCGTTCAAAACGATTTGCACATCCAAAAACACAGCAAAACCTTCACATATCAATCAATAACTAACTTATGCCGCTTTTCCACTACCAACGCGGCTGAGTTGGGCTGAGCCGTGCCGTGCTGAGTTGGGCTGAATCGAGCTGAGTGGGGCTGTTGGAGTTGCATTTCGACTACAACCGCGCTGAACCGTGCTGGCTGGAAGTGGGTGGACACATTGGGTGGAGTTAGCGAAAGTGGGTGGACGTCACGTGATGTCGTTAGGCGGCGCAAACAGTGACATCAGTGACCTTTAAAGCGGTAGTCTCACGACCCGGATAGTAAACAATAAACATGGAGGACATGGAGTCGTTAGTGTTGCTGGTCTTGGTGCTGTGGCTTGTTGTCACCGACAACGCCAACAGATACTGGCAAGAGCATATAGATGAGGCGAGGTGCATAAGGCTTCAAAAATTCTCGTAATTCGTAATTCTTCTTCCGGGTTTATGGTGTTTACGGATCCCAGCGTGCTCACGGGGCGTGCGTGGGCATGTGAGGACACTCCTCCTCACCAATCAGTGCACAGGGGAGTGTCTCCTCACGCCCCTAGCCCCACTCGGCTCGGCTCACTTCAGCCCCACTCCAAAACCGTGCGAGTTTTGGGCGCTGAGTAAGACTGAAGCGAGCCCAGTCGCGCCGCTCTGAGGTAGTCGAAACGCGAGCCGTGTTGGGCTGAAGTGAGCTGAAAAAGGGTAGTGGAAAAGGGCCATTAGCTGAATGGAGCACTACAAGCATGACCCCTATCATGGCACCCTAGTTACTGTTGCTATGGGGTCACAGGACAGTGCAAAGCCTCTATATACGGCCACTTGGCTGTGTATTCAGCTAGAAACTGCTGTTCACATCGTCTCCATCATTCACAATCCATGGTCTGTCTTCATTTCACACCTGACACAAGTTTGTGAGAGAAATCCAAAGTTTCAGTTCTGGAACATGATCGACAAAGACCGTTTGCTTCTAGAAAGATAACTATGCATCACAACAACACATTTCTGAGCACTGCATTTAACACGCACTGTGATTGGCTGAGAGCATGAATTAGGTCACCTCTCGGCCAATCAAAGCGCAGCTAACATAAGGATAGGGAAATTCCTGGAATTATCCAAATCAATGTTTAAAAAAAAAGTTCGGAACAGTCAGAACGGCAAAAATATGTTCAGGGTATCTGCACATTTTTTCAAGTACAAATTTAAAGACTTAAGACCTTTTCAAGACCTCTAAATGGAAAAATTAAGACTGTACCATGGCAAAGAAAATGATAAATACGACAACTTAAAACTGTTTTCTGCAATAGTTTTTTTACTAACTTTAAAAAGAATGTACACAATTGGTGAACAACAGGGTGCATCAATGGCAACTGTTAGACATGCAAACAGCTGAAGCAAAGTCATGTGTTTTGGGCCTGCAGAACTACTGTAGCAGCAAGGAGAAGACTGGTGTTTACTGGAGAAAACACCATGAATCATTTCAAAAACGAAAACAAACGGCAAGTAGAACCAGCTGAACAACCTTAGCCGGCATTATTTCAATCCCCAAAGATTATCTTTGATGTGTGATTTTGTGTCCGACAGCAAAATCAGTCTGAGTGTCGTACAGTATACAGCTGGCTGAGGAAGTTCTCGAGTATCTTCTGCATGCAGTCATACAATCATCAGAGCGTTACATTAAAACACAGAAAAACAACCGTCACCTTTCATAACCATTATCAATATTAATCAATGTGTTGTAATAACTGTAAACTAATTATCAGTGCAATTGTTATATCAATGTTCATTATTCAAAAATAATCAATTATCATCTATAATCCATGAATAATTGTTTGTATTACTACTAATAACTACTTTTTTAATAATTTTAAAAAATAACTCAAGTTTATAACATTTTAATAATCACTACTTATTAGCTATATTAATTAAAAATTACAGTAGCAATTATAATTCAGTATTATTAATTACTACTTAATAAGCAGTGATTATCAAAATGTAATTTAACAATAAATAGTTATTATTATTAACTACTAAATTATACTAATAAATAATAAGTAGTGATTATAAAAATGCTATAAAATTGAGTTATAAGATTAGTTAAAATTATTAAAAAGTATTAATTATTATTAGTAGTGTTACAAAAATTATTCATGGATTATAGATAATTTGTTTAATAGTGAACATTGATATAACAATTGAACTGATAAAAATAACATTAACAACAAGTATTACTAGTAGTATTGTTTATTATTATTATTATTATTATTATTAGTAGTAGTAGTAGTAGTAGTAGTAGTACAGTTATTTTATGTGTTCACTATTCAAAAAAAATTATCTATAATCCATGAGTATTTGTTTGTATTCTATCAATTAGTACTTTTTAATAATTTGTAATAATTTTTAATAACTTAATTTTATAACATTTATTAATCCCTAGTACTTAATCACTAATTCATAAGTAATAATGATTATTAATCAATAATAATTACTATTACTACTAATTATTATTAGTGGTTGTTAATATTATTCTTATTATATTAAAAACACTGTTGTAGACAATAAGTAATAAAACAAACTTTTTGTACAAATTATTTATATTGTACTATATTTAGAATTATTGTATTTTCTGGAGTTCTTTTTGAGTTTTGAAATAAAGGTTGTTTATATATTTATATTAAACTTAGTACAATAAACAATGTTAATTATGTAAAAAAAATGATGCTAATCATTATTATTATTAGTATTTCCTATAAGCCCCATTTTCCACCTGACTCGTGCGCATGTGCGAACCCCCCTGCGTTTCACTCCGGAGTGCTTGACCTCTAACACACGCACGCGTGCCTTGTGTCCGTGAAAAACCAGTTTCCCAGTCCGCCATGTCCCCAGCGCTGCGTTACCGTCTTTAAACACATTTGTGCGATCCAGCGCTTTTCATCGCAAACGATTCTTCTCCTTATTTGGGGGGTATTTGTCATCCCCCAACCACTTGCTGTTAAACAGACATCTTCCCATAATTATCAACGCTTTCTAGCGCCCACGTAAGCTGCCTGCGTATCTCTCACTCTTCACAACCACCACACCACACTTCCTCCAGTAGCCTCCTAACGTTAGTTCTTGATCTACGGAATGCACAGAAGACGCACAGAACCAATGCTGCCCCCAAAAGGTACGCTGGTCACTTAAAATTACGGTTAAAAAAATACCCCAAACCGGATGGAGACATTTCACTCGTTCGGTCCAATATTAAATTTAATACCTCCCTTTCGAAAATTCCAGTCATTCCAAACAATTTAAGACGTTTTTAGGCCTTGAAAACCGAAAGTTGTATTTAAAGACTTTTTAAGGACCCGCGGGAACCCTGTATGTTGTTTCAATCGATACACGGGCAAAACCAGTTGAAAAACTTATTATTTTCAGGTCTACGTGTAGCACCGTAACTGCTACACCCAAATCGTGCATGTTGGCATCTCTGTCTTACCCATATCCAGTTGTGGGGAGATGCAGATACCCAGTTGGATTTGGAGAAATCAGGCCACAATGAGCAGATTTACCGCTGAATCACCGAATGTTTAAACAGAAATGAGCAGCAAGAGGACAAAGCAATTTAAAAACCAGCTTTTGATCACTGATTTGCACAGGCACACTTGTGTTTACCTGTCTAACCTCCAGTTTGCCACTGATATACAGTGAGCGAATAAACACGAAGTGGCCGCAACTTGTTCCCGCTGCCCGTCTGAAAGCAGCTAAATACCCTTCACTTCCCCTCCCTCTTATGAACCTGATGAAGTCCTCTGAAGTGCCCCCCCCCCAAATCAATTTAATTGCTGGGTTTCAGTCACGTGACTTTTCTTAGTTATTTCACTTCTGGTAAAACAACCGTGGTCTAGCAAACCAAAACAGCTGCCATAGTGCAAACAACTAGCAATAACAGCGCATGCTCGTAATCTAGAAGCCACTGCTCGCTTTAGATATACTCAGAAGATTGCTATGTGGAATGGAATAGATCCCTACAATCTGGGAAAGAAGGATAATAATAATAATAATAATAATAATAATAATAATACATTTAATTTATTTCACGGCGCCTTTCAAAGCACCCAAGGTCACCTTACAGATAAAAAGTCAACGTTAAAAAGAAAAATCAATGATAAAAACATCAAAACCATAACAGCAAGTGGGAGGCTTAGAGCCCATATGCTAATTTAAAAAGGTGAGTTTTAAGTGCACTTTTGAATTGTGAAACAGAGTCCAGGGTACGAATATGTGAGGGAAGGGAATTCCATAGTTTAGGAGCGGCATATGAGAAAGCCCTTTCTCCCATTGTAGTGAGTCTGACGTTTGGTTCAGCCAATAATCCCGTGCTAGATGACCGTAGTGAATGAGAGGGTGTGTAGGTTCATAGTTCTTTAATATATGGAGGGGCAAGATTGTGGAAGGCTTTGAAAGTGATTAGCAGGATTTTAAAAGTCAATACGTTGGGAAGCCAGTGTAGCTGGATCAACAGGGGTGAAACATGGTGGAAGGACTTTGAACAGGTAATAATGCGTGCCGCAGAGTTTTGGATGAGCTGGAGACGATGGGCGAGTTTGTTTGGGATGCCTGTCAAAATTGCGTTGCAGTAGTCTATGCGGGACGTTACCAGGGTGTTAAGCACTTCAGCAGAGTGCTGGGTAAGTACAGGACGCAGTCTGGAGATGTTCCTGAGATGGAAGAACGCAGTTCGACAGACATTATTGATGTGGTTGGAGAATGAGAGGGTACTGTCTAGGATAACTCCAAGGCTCTTTACCTGCTTAGAGACCGGTATAATGTCCTCACCTATAGAGAGTGATTTGATATTGCTTTTTTGAAGTGTTGTTGTGGTTCCAAATGAGTAGAAGCTCAGTTTTACTGCTATTGAGTTTTAGGCAATTTCTTGTCATCCATGCCTGTATGTCATGGAGACAGGCAGTGAGGGCACTGGGTGGGACGCTGGCAGTGGGCCTAGTGGACACAAAGCTGGATGTCATCAGCGCATGAGTGAAACTATTTTCCATAGTGCCTGAAAATGTTACCTAGGGGAAGGAGGTAGACAATGAACAGGAGTGGCCCCAGTACTGATCCCTGTGTAACTCCATGATGGAGGGTGGAGCTTTCAGATCGCTGGTCCTGGATCTGGACAAAGTAGGTTCTGTCAGAAAAGTAGCTCTTAAAATCACTTATAGGCAGTGCCACAGACTCCTATGCTCATTAGCCGCTCTAACAGAAGTTGATGGGATATTGTGCCGAAAGCGGCACTGAGGTCCAGAAGGATGAGGATGGACAACAGACCAGCATCAGCTGTACGAAAATGATCATTTGTCATACAATCTTGAAAACTACCCTTTAGTCGAGTTCCCCGACATCTCACACTATCTGGTGTTGCAGACATCCTTCTACACTGCAAAACAGATGAAAGTGTGGAAGAGTATGGAGGCTTATAGCTTTTTTGTATGTGGCTGGGTAAAGGACCTCGGTATCAAGTTGCTGCCGAATGAATCCTGTACTGTTTTTGCCTGTGTAAGTATGTTTTTTTTTTAAGCTTTTCATTTGCGTCTTTACAACGAAGCGCTGCAAGTTGAAGTGCAAACAAATAGTTCGCTTGATTCTCACGTGTTTGCTCTTATCTCTCAGGTAAATCATTCACCTGGATCTTAGTTAAACAAGATGGAGAACTGATCACTGAGCACTGTAACTGTATGGCTGGGTAAGAATTTTGTCACGACCTTCATGCATATGGACTTTGAGGAGTAAACAAAGAAACAGCTGGGACTTTAGCGCTTTGCAGGGCTCAAAATTCGCGGTGGTCCGGTCGCCTGAGGTGACTTAATTTGTCATTTGGCGGGTAATTCCTGTCACTAGGCAGCCCAGCTGGCTAGTTGAAAATAAAAAAAATATATGTGAAGCGAAGATTCAGACTAGGGCTGTGCGATATATCAAATATACTCGATACATCTCTGAAAATTCTGTGAGAGATACATAAAATTATTATATCGTAACTATCGAGTATTTTATGGTCATCTGCCAACTTGCGTTTGTTTCGTGTTTGTTTAAACATTTTCCAGTGTTTTTCTCCCTGTCCCCCAGGCAGTAACGCGAGAGGCTGCCTAAGGGTAAAAAAAAAAAAAAAACCATCACGCACTCGCCAACCAATCCCGGGCGACATCTAGGTGCTGAAAGGAACTTGCGGGCAGTGTTGCCAGATTGGGCGGTTTTAAGTGCATTTTGGCGGGTTTTGAACATATTTGGGCTGGAAAACGTCAGCAGTATCTGGCAACACTGCTTGTGGGAAGATTTCCTAGTTTTGGTTTACAGCACTGACTCAGTTTGTGCAATCGCTGGTGTTGCATTGGCTACCGTGTAAGCTCTGTCAATTTCAGCAACAAATTAAAAATGGAAGCGGACGAATTGGTTCCTAAAAGAACTAGTAAGGGGTCAGTCATCTGGCAGTTTTTTTGGATATCGCGAGGAGGACGTGGAACAGCAAATGTCAGTTTGTAAAGTGTGCAAAAAAACAAAACAAAAAACAAACAAACAAACAAAACAAACAAACAAACCCCACCACAGTATCAAAATACTCGGGTTTTGAAATAAATGCACATTAGTCATGAACAATGGTAACTACTCTCTTTTGTGTTATTTTTGACAGAAGTAAAATTCATACATGAACAAATTTTGGCGAGTTGATTTTCTGTTTGGCTAGTTACTTTGGAAGGTAACTAGTCCGGCTGGCTGGTGAAAAAAAATATGAATTTCGAGCCCTGGCGCTTTGTGACTTAAACCCCACAAGTACCGTAAAATAACGACACAGCAAGAAAAGTACTTGGAAAACACTAAGGACAAAGCTGAGAGGAATATATAAAACCTTTCACAAAGTGATCACTGCAAACTTGAGCATGCTTCAACTCGGCTCCCTTCAATTTCAATGTGAGGTTCAAAAGCCACCTTGACGTCTTTTTGTGAAATCCTGTTTTTGTTCACCCTTTATTAATTCACAGGAAACCCTGTAGAAACAACCTAAAACAATGCAAGCGTAAGGCATTTTTCATACAAGCAATGCACCTTCTCCGTACAAAAGCTTTGTCAACTGAGCTTTGGTAGACTACCAGTTCAAGTTTTGAAAAAGTAATGAGGCAGATGTGGGGTCACGTGAAACCCAGCAACAGACTTGGGCAACAAGAAAAATCTGAGTCACATGTCCAAATATTTTTTGATCACTTGAAAATTGGGTGGGTTCAAACAAAAGGTGCCATGTTCCAAGTTTAAAGCTGAAACTTTGATCTATTGTCTCATTCATCATGTTCTCAAACCCAAATGCCTTCAGTGTTCAGCAAAAACAAAAGAACAGGCCGTGCCGTTTCAATGCTTTCAGAGCGGACTTGTGGGAGGGATTTCAGTTCCATTATTTGTGAGTAACAGGACCTCTTATTTCCCAATGCAGGGAAACAAGTCAAAATTCTTGCCCATGGTAATTACACATACATTATATATGCATTTGTAAGAAATGAGTTTATGGAATTTATTACAATTATGAAGCATTCCTTAAAAGTACCAATTTTGGCTTTTTTGTTCTGGTGCTTCAAAGAAGATTACAAACAATTTAAGTTTATGAATCCTAATAACACAAATTTTAACATTTGAGACAAGTGGAAAACTTGTAAAAGTTTGAGTTTTAACTTGCACATTGTTTAATACTGCCTTTTCACTGATGTAGGACATAGTCCTTGCACCCAAAACTAAAACACTGCACAAACAGCAGGATGTGCGGGCATATTTGCATAGGACTTTTGTACACGGGACAGGAGCAGCCTCACCTTGTCCTTTTTGTCTTGACGGGCATAAGGAAAACAGGGGATGACTGCAGTGACACGGGAAGCTGATGCGATCTTGCAAGCATTGATCATAATCAGCAACTCCATCAAGTTGTCGTTGATCTCACCACAGCCACTCTGTACGATGTACACATCTTCACCACGTACACTCTCTCCAATCTCCACACTGTGCAAACACAGTGTCACAAGTTAAGCTAAGAGTATGTCATAGTAGTAAAACAAACAAACACCACACATTTAAGCCTCACAAAACAATTGCAATCTGCTGTCCCATTGTTGTCAAACAGTGTAACCTGAGAACATTGGCAAGATGCAAATACAAACTCCTCAGACACACACACTTGCAGTGACTATGAAGTGCCTGTATTATAAACCTGGTAGCACATGGTGTTTAAGGAACCTGGTTCACAGTCAGTGCGTTTACATGCACATAGAGAAAATCGAATTTGTGCCGTAGCTCGTCTGAAATCGAAGCTCTAAATGGCATGTAAACACCTTAGCTCGGCTGAAATTGAATCGAACTTGATTTCTCGCAATCGAGCTACATGACCTAGATTATGCGATTGTAGCCGAGCTACTTGGTGCATGTAAACCCTATCGAGCCACGCAGTCGAGCTACTTACTTCAGCACTGCCCCTTTCGGAAGTGACGAGTGATGAGACCACAAGCGGGAAACACAACAGCCTCGGTCGAAAAAAAAACAAAAAAAAACAGCCTCGGTCGGCATGACACTTCACCTTAGCCGCCCACTTTATTAGGAACACTTCTGTTCGTACATACAAACTACAAACACTTCTTAGAGTTTAGAGTTTATTTTATTTTTAAAAGGGACAGTGTACAAATTAAACATTATCCTTGTGGTAAGGACAGATGTCTGTACCAGGTTATAGCAGTACATGCTAATTTCCGCCTGTAGTCACTTTGTTTATACTCTTGAATAGCTCTTCTTCATGACGACAACCGGAAGTGTACCAACACGATGGGGCGTGTAGCGCCACCTGTGGCTCGGGTGCACAATGCACCTCATAACAATAGCTCGATTTAAACACTGTGCATGTAGGATTGGATTTCTCTGGCACCCCTGCTGGGACCCTTTGCTCGATTACTGACAGTAGCTCGATTTGGATGTGCATGTAAACGTAGTGAGTGATCATTTAATACTGGCCTATATAACCCAAAAATACTTAAAGGAGATGAGATACGCAGAACCATGGCCTCACTTGTTTATAAATGCCTTGGAGACCTCAAGAATGGCATAGGAATAGTTTTAAGCATTAACAATAAATCTAATATAGTAATTTTTACAATTAAAGGTAGCGGTCTGAGTGAATGGCCTTGACGTCTGTGACATCACCACAGTAAGGCTATCGGTCTCATGGTCATTTTTGCGATACTAAAACACAGAGCTAACTGCAACTTCAAGCTTCCATTTTGAGCCAATTTATCACCAAGCCACATATGCCCCTTTTCCACCAAAGCAGTTCCAGGGCTGGTTCGGGGCCAGTGCTTAGTTTGGAACCGGGCTTTCTGTTTCCACTGACAAAGAACTGGCTCTGGGGCCAGGAAAACCAGTTCCAGGCTAGCACCAACTCTTTGCTGGGCCAGAGGAAAGAACCGCTTACGTCAGCGGGGGGGCGGAGTTGTTAAGGCCAACAACAATAACAAGACCGCCAAAGATCGCCATTTTTAAGCGACGAGAAGCAGCAGCTGTACAAACGCGAAGTCATCCATTATTATTGTTGTTGTTTTTGCTTTGATATTCGCGCCAAGGTTTATGCAAACGTAGCGACGTAACTGACGTATACAGCGACGTAACTGACGTGACTTCCCTTAGCACCGCGAGCTATGGAAAAGAAAACTGGTTCTCAGCTAGCTTGCAAGTTGAACGAGTTGTGAACCAGCACCAGCACTGGCCCCGAACCAGCCCTGGAACTGATTTGGTGGAAAAGGGGTAATAGATGTGTTGCTGGCGGGTGCAGCAACATGAGAGAAGGTGGATTTATGTTGCAATCATGGCTCAAGAATATTCAAACTGCAAAGATTTGGACCAGGGTTTTCATTAGTATGAAAAACAACAGATGAAATGTTGCTGGTGGGGGGACCAGGGGGACGAAGCCCTCTGGCCGAAAATGAATTTTGCAATTTCTAACAGCCAATCGTTAGCTCTCCATGGTCCATCTGAAATAGATTTTTCTATAAATATATACAACAAATTACACATCAAGTATTTTCTTACCTTTACAAACCTTTGCTGATTAGAATTCAGAGTCCAGCATTTACTATTACAATATGAATTCTTAAACAGAAAAAAAACATACCTTCTTCCAAACGATTTTTTCAGTAAAACAAACACTACAATCATCAAGCACCGAACTCTGGAATAACAAACAAACCAACCAAACCAACAAAACAAAAACACAGTAAAAGAACTAGAAAACCCAAAAAAACACAACGATTAAAAATTTTAACAATGAAATTGACCCCCGGCCTAATCTGTTACTTTACATTTCATCTGTTGTTTTCCATACTAATGAAAACCCTGTGTATATGTATGTTGCATAAGTTATAACACCTATCCTGTTTTAATGAGAGTCACATGAGACTGTCAGTTCAATTCCATCCAATTCTCTAGATGGCTCTGTTCTCTGGCTTTATTTTGTAAGGTGGGGGCCTCTATGGCCGACGGGTTACTATCGGATTCACTTTCCGATGATTCAAACTGACATGGTTATGTGTATAGCAGTAGCATGTACAGACACTCCAATTTCAGGATTATCACAGTCAGATGTATTACTATCCGAGGAATCCGAAAAATCTCCAATAAATCCAAACAAAGAGGCCATTGCAACCACTCTCGCCTGCCGAGTCTTGCTTTGGTCTATAGCTGTCAAAGGCATCTGCCTTAAAACTGGTTACCGCAGTGACGTCACTCACTCAGGGCTGGCTGGCTCAGCGGGGCAGCTCAAATGCCAAATTTGCAGTCGATTTTAACTCTCAAAAAAAAAAATGTTTTTATTCCCAATTATGCAGCATACAAGAATCAAGGATAGAGAGATATTATGCACTCAAATGTATTTATAAAAATAAAAGGTTCTGCATATCTCCTTTAAACAAAAAAGCATACATCTGTGCTCACCAGGCATGAAAACGGGTCAGGGGTGAAAAAGGTGAGAAGGGTGTGCGAGTGGTGACGTGGCCTCTGGTGTTGTTTTATTTTGTTTGGGGGGGGTCCTCCCCCAGAATAAATATCATAGCCTCCTTACTAAGTATACTGTATTGACATTTGCACAAGGACATACAGTACAAATACAAATTCAAATACATGTAGTTATAGTGAAATTATGCCCTGGAAAAAATGTGAATAATAGAACGAAGAAAGTGGAGAACACACAAGGAATAGTGATCATTTTTTCCTTGTATTTGCCTGGACCACCAGTGTCCCCATGGCCCGCTTTCGGCGAGTTGCCACATGTTTCAGCCTTGCCCACTTCTCTCCTTCAGCAGTCTGTTTCTTGGCCTGCTGAGCACTGCAAGTTGCTTGAGAGCCATACTTGCTCTGCTGCTTTTCCTCCTTGTTCACCCTCTGCTGGTGTTTGTATGTGGCTGCTGCAGAGTTAATCTTCTTGCACAATGTTCTGTCCACTTCCCCAAACTTCACGTCCTCCCTTCTAAAGAGCTGCATAGCTGTCTTCCCCCTGGACATCAGCATGTACTTGACTGTCTGTATTGCATTAAATGTTTCCACATTCATGTTGCCACTCCTTTGATCAATTACATCATTCATCAGACTAAATGAGGACTCAACTCTAGGTCCATGAAAGATGGAGAGGCAACACTTAACCAGTGCACCCAGGGAAGGGTACTTGTCTGGTTTGTCGAAGACATGACCCCACCACTCCACGATGCTCTCTCCCTCCTTGAAGCTGGGGATGGTCAGGTCAACACTGAACCGCACAAGTTCCTTCTGGATATCCTGATCTGCTGGCAAGAGGTGCCAGGGATCCCAGCAGTAATTGAAAAAAAATAGAGGAATGTAAGAAACTATCAGCAGGGGTCAAGGGGGCTGCAAGCCCCCTGAAGCTGTTGAGATTTTAACATTTAAAGATGCTATAGAACACATTTTTTACATAGATTTAACATAGAAAAGCAACAGAATTTAACAATAATGTGTATCTATTTGATGCCATATTTTGTAATCAATGACATAAGTGGCAAAAAAAATTGTTATTTATAAAAATTAGATGAAAATGTAGCTTTGAAGAATATACTTCTAACCCGGACACTGTTCCGCTATCTCTTTTATGGACGATATCTTTTTTCCACGACATATTCAGGGCTGTGAAATTGTAAATAAGAAATCCGAGGAAAAGGGGGGGTCTGTGGGGCACAGCCCCCCAGCATAAATCAGGGGTCTGGGGCCCACAGGGCCCCAGACACCAAGCAATTTTAGGTGTTATATGGTGTATTCTGAGCATTTCCTGCAAGTAAAAAATTGATCTCAACAAGTAAATATTTGACTAGTCTTGGTCTTCATTTTGCCATATAAAATACCTATCAACAGTTTTCTCTTTTAAAATGAAAGATCAATGTAAAATACCTTGGAATATCTAATAAGAAGTGTCTATGTATTTTATCTCTTAATCAAAATAAAAGTAAAAAACATGTGTAAATAAAAGAAAACTTTGATAGGCCTTTCAAAATGACTTTGTGAAAAATCATGCTCAATATTTAAGTGAGAGATACCTGCTGTCTTCCAAATTACACTTAATTCTTGTATTATGTCCTGGCTTTTTCCAAGAACCTGTCACAATGTCTCTTGTCTACAGAGCAAAAGTTTAAAAAAATTAATGTTTCTTATCTAATATATTATTTACGTCTTTTCTTTTACTTGTGGCTCCTTCTATTCCTCTTTGCATCACTCCCAGCTATTTCTTTCAATTCATCTTTCAGTAAGGCTATTAGTTATTAGTTCTATAGTATTTGCATTCCTCTATTAAAGCTATTTACAAAATGTTCATAGTCTGTCAAACAGCATCTAATGAAAGTCTTTTAATTTTATTTTCTTTAACACCATCTCTTTCAGTTTTGCAAACTTGTTCTTTTTCATCTTTTCCTTCAGTCTGTCTGTGTGTTCTTTTCTAGCCCTCTTTGCATCTCTCTCAAACATCTCCTTAGCTTTCCTTTTTGATGGCATCTTAACTATGTCTGACCTTGCACCCTGTAAGCAGGGCTCGAAATTAACTTTTTTTCTTTGTGTCCCCCAGTGGTCCCGAATTCTGTGTTGCATTGTCCCGAATGGAAGCAATAGTGTCCCCCTTTTTTTCCTCTCTGAAATAACCAGTGGTTAATATTATCATATGAAGTTACTATTATATTTGTAACTATGCGATTTTGAACCCTTTATATCATTTTTACAATAAGTCACAAGCGACACATGTCCTATACATCATCTACTTCAAAATTACAGTTATTGCATTTTCAGTTTATTAAACTTTGGTGATCTCACTGTATGAATAGATACCCGTTTATTTAAAGGGGCCAACTAGCTCATTCAGAAAACGTTTCTACTCCCTACATCTGCAGTACACTTTAGTTGAAAATAAGACCCCTTTTATGTTCATTTCATCTATTTATACCTTGAATATCTGTTGGCACTTATAAGGCCAACTTATAAATTTTCACCATTACCGTTATCCATTTTTATGAACTTTCCGTTATCCATTACCGTTATCCATTTTTATGAACTTTCCGTTACCCATTTTATGAACTTTCCGTTATCCATTTTATGAACTTTCGCTGCCGAAACGTGGGTACAAATGTTAGCAACATCAGCATAGTGCCAGGTCCTAGCCTAGTTGTGCTGCTGACTGACTAAACTTTCTGAACTAGAAAGACACCAAGAAAACTCACTTATTCTGTTGAACGGTATCTTCCGTCAATATCATCCACATCATTCCTGTTGTATTTTATAACGTGTCTAACAGTGTTCATTCAGTTGCTAGCGTTGCCTGCAGACCAGGCAATGACACTTTGGATCCTGAAGGTCCCGGGGACGTTATGTCTGGGCTTTCAGTTTCTTCCCCGCGGTCGGTCCGCTTCAACCACTTAAGCATTTTTGTTCTGGCAAGAGTCGGCGCAGCGTGTGCAGTAGCAATTCCATTCCAAGTCCATATAACGCGGACTCCGGCCGAAGATTTTAGAACAGGATAGAATGCGCTGCTCTGTAGCCTACGGATGCAGGTGCATCGAAAGTGTAGCTACTATGTATTTTTCGCTGTTAACATTTTAAAATTAAAATTGACAAATTAGGTGAATGTCTACGTATGTGTTACGGCTTTGTAAGTAATATTAATGTAGAACTTTTTTTCTAGATCTATTTTTTTCCATTGTCCCAGGATTGTCCCAGATATGATAATTTTGTGTCCCGATGACACTTTTTATGGTCCCCGGGACGTCGGGACACCGTTAGTTTCGAGCGCTGCCTGTAAGTACAAAATTCACGTACGCGGTGCCAGGTCACGCAATAGCCATTTTTAGCTCTGTCATGCACTCCGTGTTGCCAGATACTGCTGATGTTTTCCAGCCCAAAATATGTTCAAAACCCACCAAAATGCACTTGAAACCGCCCAATCTGGCAACACTGCTCCTGAGTCGCAGTCAAGACGTGTTCCACGCTCAGCTGGCATAAAACTCCACGAGCCCGGTTGTATTGAGCTGCCGGTCTCGTGCAAGGCGATTAAAACCGACTAGACACCCCCCCAATGATTTTTAATGCAAACATAGACGTTTTGTGAAGATATTTTTCGCGACAGAATCCGTGGAAATTTCACAGCCCTGCATATTGAATTAAGTTCAACGCATTAGAAACAAAAGCACGAATGGAGTTAAAACACATTTTCTAGCAAATGGGCGCAGCCATATTGTTTTCTCGGGTACAGTCTCGCGGTATTTACATCAATTTAACTTCCGAGTGTTCCCGAATGTCAACGAGAACAAACGAAGCCGACGAAAACATCGCTAAACAAGCAAACCAAATCAGAATGTATTCTGCTGGTCATTTTACTTAAACAAACATTTTTAACGGATATACAAGAGATTTAAAAAAAAAACAAAAACAAAAAAAAAAACACCACTTTGGCTAGAAAAATAGCGGAATTCCGCTAAATAGCGGACGTCTGGGATCCCTGAGGTGCCCCAGCATACCACTCAGCCTGCCAAGATATGGAAGTACCTGCAGCTTTCAGTTCTTTTTAAATCAAGGCTGAATACTTTCTTCTTTGCTGCTGTCTTTTATTAAATCAAATTTGAGACTTTTAATTTGATTTCTTTCAGCACGGACAGCACTACAAAATGGCGTCTCCACTATACAGTGCCCTATATGGTGAGTAGCGAGCAATTTCAGACACCGGGATTGTCAAAAGATGCGCGCGCCCTCTTTCGAATGCTGACGTAATCAAGCTGGAAGTTTTGTTTGTTTTGATAGCGATCAGGAAAGTTTGAAAAAAGTAGGAAATTCAGTCCGATGACTCAATTCAGCTTCCAGCGGTCTGGTCTGCACTCTGACTGATGTGTGCACGCTCTGGCCAGCAGGAGAAGAGGCGCGAAATGATGCTGCTTGCCCTTCGCAGCGAGATGTACTCGTCGCTATGGCGTCAATATCAAAGCAGGAGGAGGAGGCGCAAACCGGCATGAACTGTCTATGGGTGCGAAGCAACCTCCTTGCCCTTTGGGTCAAAATCAAACCCCCCCCCATTTTTTTTTCTCATCAGATCTACACGATTCACGTAGGTCACCCATTTTGGTTTCAAAACGGCGAATTTCGCCGAAAGGTGAGGGATTTTCATGCATGAAAAGAGGAACGAGGCTATGGCTGTAATCGTGTCAGCTTTGAAAATGCCTGATAAAGTATTATAGCATTGTCAGTGGTAAAGAAATCGCTTGTCTGGAATCCCGGAACAAGCTGAATTTTAAGAACGACTAAACAAATTAGAATCAATTCTTATTATTGATTTGTCTAGTTTGGATTATCCCTTTTTGATTCTAATATTCAAAATTTAATACTTCTCTATGTATGTATGATGTGGAAGGGGGTGTTCCCCGCCCCTTCTGCCATGCGAAGCCTTTGAAAAATTGAGGCTACAATGGGACATTCTGAGGCTATCTGAGGGGGAAATTGTAACAAATTGTCAACACTGAAAAAGAAAAAAAACTGTCACAAACACCACTTAAATTCTAATACCTCATAATTCAAATTACACATAATACTAATTCCTCATGATTCAATTTGAAATTTATAATTCAAATTCATCAAACTTAAAGTATTAAACATTCACCAGAGAAATCTGTTTTCTTATACTAGAATAAGGTAGAGTTAGTTGTTCAAAATGGAAAAAAAAAAAAAATTCCAGAGCAAAATTTTCTTTAAAAGGAAACTAAAAAAGTAAACATTAAAGTTGGAATCCAACCCAAATCACAAAGTTTGAAACAATGCAAAAAATGTAAACATGCTTAAAGTGCATATCACGAGCAAGATCAATGTAATTCTCCTATTTTATATTAAACTTGTCAAATATCGGTCACATTTTGCGCAATTTTTTTTTACCTTGCGCAATACCAGAAAAATTCAGTTGAAATCAAGCCATTTGAGGCAAATTGGTCCGCCTCTGAAGAAACCTGCCATTTGGATTTCCCGGCAAGCATTGATTTTCGTGACGTCACGTGCGGGACGCCTCCTTCTGAATCCCATGTCAGCGCTGGTTTGTCTGTGAGAAAACGATCTGGTGGTTTTCTGCAAATTTCTTCAACATTATTACGTAATTATTAAAATGGTTAACAGATGTATCATAGGAGGGTGTAGCAACACCAATCTTGATGGGATTAGTACTCATCGTTTCCCAAAAGACCGGACGAGAGAGAAATGGGAGCGCTTCATGCAAGGCACACACACACATACAGACTGTGCACTGAAACTGTGCAAGCTCTCACAGCCTACTGGCGCTTCCGCAGGAGACGTCACAAATCTGGCTCCAGACTCCCTTGGGATTTTTCCAGATGCGTTTTATTTTATTTTTTTCTGCTGTAGACAGATGGCCTTGTGCAAAATTACCCTTCTAGATGAGTGTGTAAAGGGACATACTTTCATATTAAAAACAAACAAACAAATATAAATAAATAAAATACTTGAACTTTTCCTGGAACTCGTCCTTTTTCTCATTTTGCTTTTCCACTGAACACTGTGCCTTCATCAGCATGCTTTCGTCTAAACCGGGGAACAGGGGCGCTGCGCCTTCTTACACTCAGCGTGCGTCCCCTTACCGAAATGCCGATTGAACCCCAAGTCACACTTGGGCCATGCACTTATATGCTACTGCACAACATGCAATCTTTCTCAAAATGATCTTTTCTCCGTGAAAACATCCCAGCAACACCACGTGACAATGTGTCTGATCATCAAATACATTATAATTACTCCAAAAATATTCCAAATCATAGTAGATATACCATCAGACGGTGCAAAAACGATCCGAATTGGCATTTTCCAGACCGAGGCGTCATCTTGTTCAGTTGTCGCAGCTGCTCTTGCGAGATTTGACATAGGTTACCAGGGGCTTCAAAGTTTGGGAGAATAGCAGGGTACAAATAATTTACAGCAGGGTGCAAAATGTCTGTCTGTCTGTCTGTCGGAGATATGCAAGTACGAATTTTTCATGGGGTGGGATGGTTTGGAACAGGCCATCTAAAATTGGGATAACATTTACCCGGGACGGGTATTTGAGGCGGGTCGTCTAGCTTAAGCTTGATTAGCGTTGTTACGCACGCCAGTGTTTCCCACAGAAATTTTGGAGACTATGGGGGCAAGCCATGGGGGAGGCGCGGGGGTTGTTTAAAATTGAGTGATATGTTAAATATTAAGTTATTACTGAAAAACTATTGATTAAATATAGCTGCAAGCAGCAATGTGGGGCCAAGCAGTGTGACCCAGCCTAAGTTGCCATGGCAACAGAAAGAACTGACCAGGCAGACGGTTAACCTAAAGTTACTATGTACTAAGTTTGGGAGAAATTGGTCAAAAATTGAGGGAGGAGAAGGATTTTAATAGATTTTCACAAAATTCAAAATGGTGGAAAATCTACCTGGTGGAATATGACACCATAGATTCGTTGGATTCGTTTTGACAGAAGGATTCCAGAGATAGTGGAATTTTGTTTCTACCCAAAACGCATCATGAGATATAAGCCAAAATTTTTTTTCCTAGTTATAGCGACCCCTAGCGGCCTATTTGGTCCAAATGTTTTGTAGCCCTTTCTGGAGGGGTGGGGCATAATGCCACCAAGTTTCGTTAAGATACGCCAAAGGGCGGCCGAGATATGAGCACACTTCCTGTTTTGTGTATGCGCAGCCAATTTTGATTGGCTGCCACAGCCAAACGCTTATGAAATTCTAAAAACCGGGTAAGTTTCTTGTGCAGCTTAGTCCACAGTTGTTATGTACCAAGTTTGGGAGAAATTGGTCAAAAATTGAGGGAGAAGCATTTTAATTGATTTTCACAAAACTCAAAATGGCGGAAAATCTACCAAGTGGAATATGACGTCATAGGGTGCGTTGGATTCGTTTATACCGAAGGATTCTAGCGATACTAAGATTTTGACAATGAGATGTACGGTTCAAAAGTAACAAGCAGAAATGTACTTCCAACTTTGACCTGTTGGTGGCGCTAGAGAGTTTGAGGTGGTGAGTTGAAATTTGCTGACAAGAACCTTGAGGCAGCCTAGACTCAGTGTGCCAAATTTCACAACCTCTCGTCAGACGGTTCTATGGGTTGCCATAGAATTTCATTGATTTTAACAAAATTCAAAATGGCGGAAAATCCTCAAAGCAGAATATGACGTCATAGGGTCCGATGGATTCGTCTTTTCCCATGGATTCCAGAGATAGTGGAATTTTGTTTCTACCCCAAACGCATCATGAGATATGAGCCAAAAAGCATTTTTCCTAGTTATAGCACCCCCTAGCGGCCAATTTGTTCCAATTTTTGGGGGGGCCTTTTTGGAGGGGTGGGACATAATTCCACCAAGTTTCGTTAAGCTTTGCCAAAGGCCGGCCGAGATATGACCACACTTCCTGTTTCGCATCTGCGCAGCCAATTTTGATTGGCTGTTATGGCCAAACGCTTATGAAATTCTAAAAACCAGGTAAGTTTCTTGTGAAGGTTAGTCCAAAGTTGCCATGTACCAAGTTTGGGAGAAATTGGTCCAAAATTGAGGGAGAAGCATTTTAATTGATTTTCACATAATTCAAAATGTCGGGAAATCTTCCAGGTGGAATATGACGAGACAGGGCGCGTTGGATTCGTTTTGACCGAAGGATTCCAGTGATACTAAGATTTTGACGATCAGACGTATGGTTCAAAAGTAACAAACAGAAATGTACCTGCGAATTTGACCTGTTGGTGGCGCTAGAGAGTTTGAGGTGGTGAGTTGAAATTTGCTGACAAGAACCATGAGGCTGCCTAGAATCAGTGTGCCAAATTTGAAAACCTCTCCTCAGACGGTTCTATGGGTTGCCATAGAATTTCATTGATTTTAACAAAATTCAAAATGGCGGAAAATCCTCAAGGCAGAATATGACGTCATAGGGTGCGATGGATTCGTCTTGACCCAAGGATTCCAGAGATAGTGGATTTTTGTTTCTACCCAAAACGCATCATGAGATATGAGCCAAAAGTCATTTTTCCCCAGTTATAGCGCCCCCTAGCGTCCAATTTGTTCCAAATTTTTTTGTGGCCCTTTGTGGAGGGGTGTTGCATAATGCCACCAAGTTTCGTTAAGATACGCCAAAGGGCAGCCGAGATATGAGCACACTTCCTGTTTCGCGTCTGCGCAGCCAATTTTGATTGGCTGCCACGGCCAAACGCTTATGAAATTCTAAAAACCGGGCAAGTTTCTTGTGCAGCTTAGTCCAAAGTTGCCATCTACCAAGTTTGGGAGAAATTGGTCCAAAATTGAGGGAGAAGCATTTTAATTGATTTTCACAAAATTCAAAATGGCGGGAAAACTATCCGGGCCGAAAATGACGTCATGGGGTCTGTTGGATTCGTCTTGGCCCAAGGATTCCAGGGATACCAAGTTTTTGAAAATCGGACCAACGGTTCAAAAGTTACAAGCAGAAATGTACCTGCAACTTTGACCTGCTGGTGGCGCTAGAGGGTTGGGGGTGGGGACATAGAATTTGTTGTGGAGAATCATGAGACTGTCCAGAATGTGTGTGCCAAATTTGAGCATTTTCCTACGTACGGTTCTATGGGCTGCCATAGACATCCCTAAGGAGAAAGTTGAATTGTCTATAATAATAATAAGAAGAAACCTACAAACACATTAGGGGCCTTCGCCAGCTTCGCTGCTTGGCCCCTAAAAAAAAACAGACACTGAGAAATGGTCCTATAAACAACTCTACCAATATAAAAGATTACCAGGACTACAAAAATGCAGAAAAATAGGCTTGACTTATCCAAATGCACCTGTTGGTTCAAAAGTTAAAGTGCAGAGAACCTCACAGCACAACATGAAGTTACCTTAAAATATAATATAAATGCCTCAGCTTTCATGTAAGAAAAAAAAAACTATTAATACTAGTACTGTGTGCAGGAAGTCTCTCCCGAAGACTAAATTAAACAATAATTATAAACTAATAAAATAAATGGCTCAGGCTTCATAGAAGAAAAAAAACAATTTGAACAGAATCTCACAGTATGATGCTGAAGCTGCCTAAACAATGGAAAATAAAATACCATTTTGGCAAAAACGTTGGCATCCATTAATTTCTTGTATTAAGTAAAAAAATATGTTGCCAGATACTGCTGACATTTTACAGCCCAAAATATGTTCAAAACCCGCCGAAATGCACTTAAAACCGCCCAAATTGGGCAGGAAACCACTCAATCTGGCAACACAGGCGGCAGTAATGGCTGCACTCGTGTTGAGGATGTAAACACAGTTGACACGGCAATGGACATACATGACATAGTGGATGTAATTTACGTTCACAACTTTTTTTTGCTGTCAGAAATATTTAATATTAAATTTTGTGACTCGACTGACAATAGCTGGCGGCATAACAAGCCATAGCCGGCGATTTGCCGCCGGTGACCGGCTACTTTTGAGACCGCTGGGTTACATACAAGGTCAGCTGACTTGGCGAGCGAGATTTCTCGAGACTGAATGACCTTTCACCTACCGGCACGGGAGCTTTTGACAGAAGTTGTTCGCGAGTTGTTTTTGTTGACACTTGGGCATTTAAAGATGTCATCCAGCGGTATGAAACAGAAGAAAGCCAAAGACTGTCTGGGACAGAAGATGACTTCTTTTTTCTGTCACAAAGCGGATAAAAATGTTTCCGATGGCGAGATCACGACAATCGAGGGATCGTTCCGTGCCGCCGGTTCCGTGCCCTCACTGAAGGACACGCCAACCGAGCGTTGTGACAGCAGCGTCGCGGAATCCATGACAAATGAAGACCAGATCTCTTGCTCTGATGAAGGCACCGAGTATTCAATGGAAAAGCAAAATGAGAAAAAGGGCGAGTTCCAAGAAAAGTTCAAGTATGGTTTGTTTTTTCTTAAAGCACGCTTACATTTTTTGCATGGTTTCAAACTTTGTGATTTGGGTTGGATTCCAACTTTACAATGTTTACTTTTTTAGTTTCCTTTAAAAGGGCTGATGACACGTTTTTGACATCTTTGGCGATGTTTTATAACATAAAAAGTAATTCCCGATGAACCATATATTAATTCACGAAGGCGCCTATTTTACAAGTTATGATAAAAAACGCGGCTATTTGGGCAAATTTGACGGGGCTGCAGCACCCAGGAGACGAATGAGGAGGAGGGGCTATATGACGTCAGCGAAAGAATCTTCCTCCTCACTTACCAGTTTGTTGTTGATGCAAGAGGTGTTCAGTTTATCATTATTAGTATTATTATACATTATTATTATTTTTATATATATATATATATATATATATATATATATATATATATATATATATATATATATATATATATATATATATAAAAAGTTATTATGCCTTCGTGTTGTGTTGCCGGCTTTTGCTCCAAAACCCACAAGGATGGGGCAAGTTTATTCAAGTTTCCCAGAGATCCCGAGCTGCATGCGAAGTGGGTGAAGCAAGTCAGGCACACTCGTGACAAGTGGGAGCCCTCACCAACATCCGTCCTGTGCTCTGAACACTTCGATTTGGATTGTTTTGACACCCTTCCCAGCTTAAAAAAATCTCTTGGATGTTCAGTTCAGCACAAACGTGTGCTGCTACCATCAGCAGTGCCTACAGTATTCCAGAGGGGGTCTACTAGTAGCTATGCCGGATCCAGCAGCCGCCTGGGACAAGGCGACTCCTCCAAAGACAGTCCAACTGTCAGAACATGTGTTGAGAAACGACATAAGATAAAAGGTATGTAGAGCTATAGAGTGCTCCGACATGATGCTAAAAATAGTAACCATGCAGTCTGCACGGCCATCTTGGAAGTGACTCGCTCCAGAGCGCTCATAGAGTACACATCATAGAGTACACATTCATGATAATCATAAATGTAATCATAAAGTCGGCGTGATATCAGTCATGTATTTGCTTGTGAAAGCTTGTTTCTCAAAGTATACACTGAGGGAAAGCTAACTTAGCCAGACAAGTAGGCTACAGATTGTCATTTGCTTACGCTGATGTAGGTTATCAAATATTTTGCTTCATTCAAGGATAAAACTAAGAAGCCATAAACTAGAAGACGTGCCTGCCAATATTATCCTAAATGTATCACGGATCAGGCATAGTCGTAAGCTTATTATGTTAGCCGTTTGCATGCTCCATTAGGAACTATGTATTCAGTGTAGCATACGGCTTACATAATATAAGCAGTGTTTACACATGCAAGACAACAATACACAATATTAAAATATTGATTCCGTAACATTTTGAACAAATACGGGTTGACCTACCAATCTTTGTTATCCAACCTTGTGGCGTTCAATGCTGGGCTGTCTGCCTGTCCATCTCAGGGACGGAGTCGCTCTCAGATTGCACAGTAACAGGTTCAAACCTGTACGGTTGGATGCACCCGTGTTTGTCATCACTTGATTCTTCCGATCTATCCCACTCACAACACAATTCTAGACTCCCAGAAGAGGAAGAGCTAGAGAATTCACCGGCGTTTTCATGCGCCATTTCCATTGAGTAGACAGCCAGTGAACTGCAGCGTGTTCTTCCGCTGACGTCACAACATGGCCGCAAGCCACGGACCCAGTTTTCTTGCGCTGTGCAATTAAAAGTTGGATATTCGCATAACAACAGCTTCTTTTCACGCAATTATAACAGAAATCTAACGTTTGCCATGTTGTATAGTTTATTTAAGAAACTGCATAGAGTCCTGTTCGTGTCATCAGCCCTTTAAAGAAAATAATTTTGCTCTCGAATTTTTCCATTTTGAACAACTCTACCTTATTCTAGTATAAGAAAACATTTCTCTGGTGAATGTTTAATACTTTGCAAGTTTGATTAATTTGAATTATAAATTTCAATTTGAATCATGTGGAATTAGTATTGTGTAATTTGAATTATGGGGTATTAGAATTTGAATTGAGTGTTGTTTATGACAAAGTTTTATTTTCTTTTTCAATGTTGACAAACAATTTGTTACAATTTCCCTCTCAGATAGCCTCAGAATGTCCCATTGTAGCCTCAGTTTTTCAAAGGCTTCGCACGGCGGAAGGGGCGGAACCCCCCCACTTGGTCGCTTCGCTTCCTTGCCATGGTGAGCGCCCTCATACTAAATTTTTCTAGAAAAAACCCTGATCAGAGCAAGACATCTGGTCGTCATTCGTCACTGATTCCGCGACACCGCTGTCACAGCGCTTGGTTGGCGCGTCCTTCAATGAGGGCACGGAACGATCCCTCGATTGTTGCGATCTCGCCATAGGAAACATCTTTATCCGCTTTGTGACAGAAAAAATAAGGTCATCATCTTCTGTCCCGGACAGTCTTTGGCTTTCTTCCGTTTCGTGCCACTGGATGACATCTTTAAATGCCCAAGTGCCAACAAAAACAACTCGCGAACAACTTCTGTCAAAAGCTCCCGTGCCGGTAGGTGAAAGGTCATTCAGTCTCGAGAAATCTCGCTCGACAAGTCAGCTGACCTTGTATGTAACCTATGTCAAATCTCGCAAGAGCAGCTGCGACAAGTAAACAACTAAACATGGCGCCTCAGTCTGGAAAACGCCAATTCAGATCGTTTTTGCACCGTCTGACAGTGTATCTACTATGATTATAATTACTCCAAAAATATTCCAATGTATTTGATGATCAGACACATTGTCATGTGGTGTTGCTGGGATGTTTTCACGGAGAAAAGATCGTTTTGAGAAAGATTGCATGTTGTGCAGTAGCATATACAGTAAGTGCATAGCCTAAGTGTGACTTGGGGTTCAATCGGCATTTCGGTAAGGGGGAGCACGCCGAGTGTAAGAGGGCGCAGCGCCCCTGTTTAAACGAAAGCATGTATACATCACGTGATATCTTGAACACGTGACAGTCTATTCGGGCTGAACGTGTACGATGTCTCGCAAACGTGTGCGGGGAATTTTGAACTGATCAAATCAGGCCCATATACTCATAACTGATCGCCCAACACACGAAGCCCCGGTGAAATTGGGAAGGTGTGCGCTGGGCTTTACAGAAAGTAGCTCAACATGCACAAAACATCTGTTGTCGATGGGCCACAACAGCAGAAGACCACGCTGGGTTCCCACTTCTGTCAGCCAAGAACAGGAATCTGAGGCTATTACGGACACAGTGAAACTGGACAATATCCATGACACTGTTAAAGTCACACAGTTCATGCCTTTTCCACATTCTGATGTTAAATGTTCACATCAAACTGAAGCTCTTGACCTGCATGTGCATCATTTTATGCATTGTGCTGCTGCCACATGATTCAATAACTGCATAAATAAGCAGGTGTACAGGTGTTATTAAAGTGGGCAGTGAGCATATGTAGACTGACCATCACATCCATATATGCTTGTTGAATGTCCCATTTCAGATTTAGCCTCCTTAGTTATAAGCTCTATTTAATAGACTCTACTGGTCTAAAACTGACATGTCAAACGTGATATTTTGACACATGAACAAAAGGACACAACTTGTCTTAAAGCTCACTACTTTGAACCTCTGATGCCAGCCATCAGTCAATACACATAGTTCTGATGTCTGTATCGCAGGGAACACAGAGGTGTACGCAGCCAATTGTACAGCATGTCTTACAAAATGGGAATTGTTCACTGAGCTTTTTATTTATACTTTTATAAAAAATTGTGTATTAGCTTTAATTGTGGGAAACCTAATCAGCTCTATAAGTTGAGCAGTTTAAAAAGAGAGAAGTGAAAGTATGTCACCAGCTGACAGGACATTCATGACATTTCCAGTATGGCAAGCCAAAGTTGCCATATAGAATGAGGGGTGGTATTTAATAAATACAAATCTTAATTCAGTTTTAACGACAGCAACATATATTCAATTCATGCTGGAATATGGCAAGCCAAAGTTACCACAATTCATCACTTATCTAACATGTTAAGAAAATGGCATAAAATGCAGCATTCAAACGGTCACAATGGCGTAAAAATAAGCGTTTGAAACGGTCAGCATGCCGCTTTTTATGCTAACAGTCAACGGTGTAAAAAGCACTGTGGAATTACAAATGGCGGGGTGGGGGTGGGGGGTGGGGGAGCAGCAGTGCTCTATATGCTTGTGGAACGCCACTTTTAACGTAGCCCAAGGACGGCGTAAAAAGTGCCACTGTCAATGATAATGATCTCTGCCCTGTGGTTTTCACAGCCACTACATTTGAACTGTTTTCACTCAAGCAGTATTTATATTAAAAAAAAAAAAAGAAAAAGGGCAGACCAGACTCATTCAGCACAGATCTGCTTTGCTGCACAACAACTGCGCCCATAGGCCCAGCTCACCTATAGATAGTTTTCACATGACGTCACAGAGTCGGGGATTCCCTGGTGGCAGCCATCTTGGAGGGCTAGCTTACCGTACGGGTCACTGAACACACATTGTAGCGCGCGAGTTACATTCATTTATATATTATTTACATTTATAGTTACATTACTACTATTTAAAGCTAGCAATGGTGCAAACTTGTTGTATTCACGGCTGTCGTAATAGGTCAAATAATGAAGTCAAGCGGAGCTTTTATGGAATTCCCACTGTACGAGAGCACGAAGGCGAGCAGACAAAGAAACTCAGCATACAAAGGAGGAATCAATGGCTTGTGAGAATCAACCGCAAGGATTTTCAGCCTTCCAAACACAGCAGAGTCTGCTCCGATCATTTTATAAGTGGTAAGTTGTTTAAATAAACAATCAATTGTGTTTAAGTTTGTTTTTGGAAACCAAAACATCGTGTAAACAATCTCTAGAGAATGCCTAACTGGAGCCGCTGAGTGTATGTTTACATTGTAATGTACACTAATATCACTCACGCAAGGGTCATTTTTGAAAAACATTTTAGGTCTATTCTGTATGATTTGATTTGTGTTTAATCAACTTATTACGGTTGCATAACATTCGACAGTCTATTTAATGCTAGAATATATAAAGTTGTATATATCAGACAGCCTTTAAAGTTTGATGAAGTCAGTTTCAGGCTTTGAAGTTTGGTTAGGCTAAATCATATTAAACCATAGAGAAATATAGGCCTTCTACTCAGCCACCAGATGCAAAGTAATATTGCACAGTATTCATAATAGTAGTAAGACAGTTTCAGTAAGTAAAATACACGAGTGTGCCAAGTGATTGATAATTTAAAAAAAACATGGTCCGTTTTGTTTGCCCACCAAGATGGCGGCTGGGGGGCGTTCCCCGGGATGCCGTGACGTCAGTGAAAACTATCTATTCTGTGACGTTTGGCACACTATTCATTTGGGTTTAAAGAAAAGCCCAAGTATGAACTTCAGTGTTACAACAAATAAAATTAAAAGCTTGTTGGGCTGTCATATTGTAGAGTGATGTGGTGTAGTGGCAAAAGCACAGGCTTAGCAAGCTAGAAATGTGGGTTCCATTCCTCCTTTTCTATTCATTTTGGGAGAATTTTCTGAAGAGGTTTTCTGGGGAGAAAACGTGTATTTTGCCACAGACTGAACGCTCCCACCTTTAGAAGAGAAAATTACTAGCAGTCGTCATAGTGACGACATCTACCGCTTATCCGGATCTGGGTCGCGGGGGTAGCAGCCTAAGCAGAGCAGCCCAGACTTCCCTCTCCCCGGCCACCTCCACCAGCTCTTCCGGGGGAATACCGAGGCGTTCCCAGGCCAACTGAGAGATGTAATCTCTCCAGCGTGTCCTGGGTCTGCCCCGGGGTCTCCTCCCGGTGGGGCATGCCCAGAAAACCTCCCTTGGGAGGCATCCAGGGGGCATCCTAACAAGGTGCCCAAACCACCTCAACTGACTCCTTTCGATGTGGAGGAGCAGCAGTTCTACTCCGAGTCTCTCTTGAATGACCAAGCTTCTCACCCTGTCTCCAAGGGAGAGCCCAGCCACCCTGCGGCAAAAACTCATTTCTACCGCTTGTATCCACAATCTCATTCTTTCGGTCACTACCAATAGCTCATGACCATAGGCGAGAGTGGGAACGTAGATGGACCAGCAAATTGACAGCTTTGCCTTTTGGCTCAGCTCTCTGTTTACCAAAAGCCAGTTTTGTCAGCCGGGGATCAGTATGCCAGGGCCTCCGCCTTTGGCTGCCACCCAATCCACAATATTTGTCATATTTATCATAAGTCATCTTTTATAGAAATCCCTCCACAAATCTCTGTTTGCCAGAATCCAACTCCAGTGAAGAGACGGCGGGAAGCCAGAGTGTAAACGATGAGCACGTGCTTGCGACCAATAAAAATCGACTACACACAATGACCAAATGGATGCCAAGCTTTTGACGAAATCGGAGTGTGTCTTACTCAGCCTGGTGTGGTGGTGTAATTATCTGTGTGAACCAAACAATGGTACAGTCTAAGCTGACAAAGTTTTTAGGACAGGCTTCTTCAAGCACTGAAGATTTAAGGGCTGAAACAGGCACAGGGAAGGCACAGTCAGAGCCCCTAATGTCCCAGAGTACATTGGTCAGTGTCAGGGTCGGTGGTTTAAAAAAAAAAAAAAAGGGGGCACAGTGAAAGTGCTGTCAGCTGGCAAGTGAATGAAGGGCTCCATGTTCTGGCGGGGCACACGTGGCATGTTGAGTTCCTGCACCAGACGTATGATGAAAAACGCTGTCTCATTCCACGATCGGTTTGTAAAGTGACAGGAAATTTGAAGTCCTTCACTGTTGCTTGTTCCAAGATTCTCCTCGACTCTGTTCAGTTGTAAATCAAGTTTTGTGTTGAAAGTAAAGGCTAAAGGTAGTCCTAATACCTCTTTTGAATAATTCCCTGCTAAAATATCCTTAAATAAGCTGAAAATAAAAAGGTTTATTTTAGCTTGATGGTGCACAGACTGCCCAACATCAAGTCTTTATCAGAGGCTGGTGTGGAGCCCAAATTTTATACGTAATGGAGAAGCCGAGCTGTATCTGTGCAAGTATTTGAATTGTGCCAGTTTGCTTGGTATAATCCCGTATTAAATCCACTTTGATAAGTCAGTAACTAAGAAAAAAAAAGCAGACTAAGTGAAGAAAAAGTGAAGAATATTTCTTTGACTTGATTTTTCAAGGAAAAAAGTGGAGAATATTTTTCAGAACCCAGGGGGAACCCTGTAGGTGGAACACTGAATGGGTCAGAGTAATACCAAGCCATAATGTTTGATCTATTACAAAACCTTGCAGTAATGGTGTCCCACTTTATGAATATCCCCTAAAAAGATTTGGGGTTTGGTCAGTTGAGGTTTGAAAAGGGGTCATTTCATTCATGTTTGGCATTTTTTCATTTTAAAACGTTTAAATTGTGTAAAAAGACAACCTAAGACTTTTAAAGTATACAACATATACTTTCACACAATTGACAAAAGGAAAAAAAAAGCCATATTTTTATTTATATATATGCCACTAAAATCATAAAATGTGAGAGAACATGAAATTTCCAAAAGTGTCCCACTTTACCAGATTTCACCATTTTCTGAAGCATTTATAAAAAAAAAAAAGTTATGTAATTTAGTGAAATGATGTGGGCCAAGCATATCATGTACTGTCCAGTACTCCCAATAGTTTATAATTGGTTCATCCTTATTCTTTAAAATCAATCATTCATTTTTTTAATAATTTTTAAAGTCCTTTAGACCACATTTTCTGTTTACCAAAGTAATGCCCATCTTATTTCTTTCCCATGTAGAAATCACACTGAACAAAATAAATAAAAAAATGTTTATGTATGGATGATTTTTTATGTACATGTCCATGACATTTAAAATAGAATTGTTCATAAAATTTCTCAAGAGAGTATTCTTAAAATGTAGCTTAGGAATTGTACAGATATGAAAGAAACATTAATAAGTGACATGACAACACTAAGTGTTGCTGCCTCTTTTTCTATTGATGAACAGTGAAACTGCAAACATTTACATTTTCTGTTGTAGCCTAACAGCAGTTACTTAATATGAGGTATAACGTACAGCAAGTTGATCATTAATGTAGGCTACAGTGAGCAAGCATCGAGTATTATTGGAAATAAACCCCAAACCTTATAGACCTTATGAGCTGCTTTGAAGCAGTTTCTGTTCACCATATGAATATTGTCAGACAATTTTCCATGTACCAAAAAAACATGGTGTTCAGTCACTTTATAGCCCAAATTGATCTGAGGTGAATATAATTACCCTGCTGATAAAAATGCTTTTTATTATTTGATAAAATGACTCTTCATTTCACATCCTAACAGAATACTACTAAATCTATAAGGTTTCTGGTTTTGCCAGACCTGATGTCCACAGAGTTGGACAAGAAACCCGATTTATTATTCTTATTCTTATTAATAATAATCTGAAACAACCTTATCAGTTTACAATGTTGGGGTACATGCTTTTCAAAATCTGAGATCTACAATGATCAAAATTAGAAAAATAGAAGTTTCTTCCTCACATGAAACGTGTGAACATTTATTTGAAAACTAGTCATTTCTAATGACTCATCAATGAATATTTCCATGGTATATTGTTAAAATTTGCAAGGCCACTAGTATTTGCCCTCAGCAGTCCATGAAAAATATTGCCCATACCCATCGGTTAATTCCAAAGTGGTTATTTTTTTTTCTTGTAGGCATGAAAACGGCCCAATTAAAATGTTATTCATTATAGTTAAATATCTCAAGATAAACAGAAAAGTATTTTGTAAACACAAGTATCTTTGTTGATCAATCATAAGAATAGGGTCCTTTAATGCCTTTAGGAATCAATTCAGTAAGCTAGTTCACATTCGGACACCCTCTACAGTCCACCATTACTTCAGTTAGACTATGGATGTGAAAACAGAGCAATTATGGATTAACTGAGGTTTCATCATAAATCAAACCTTATGGCGTGGCATTACTCGGACTGAAGCGAGTTTCTGCGTGTCTTAAAGTTAGGGTCTCAACTGATTTCTTACAATGGCCTTTGGTCTGCTTACTTTAGACTACAGAGATCAAAAGACAGAATGCACGTACACTCACTGGTTTTACCAGCAGAAGGGTTTTCAAAATGTCTACATGTTGGATCATTTTAAATGACTTAGCTGCAGCAAAACTCCCCCCAAATAATAAAATACCAAACCTGTGCTGTCATTACAGAATACGAAAGCAGCCCTGCAATCTTTTCATTTTCTTTGTTGTTCGGCTTATCCCTGCTCATACCCATTGTTTAAGAGCAGTGTGTTCATTTACTTTTTATATGAAATTATATAAAATTTGTAAGGGGAATAAAAACACCCAAGTTCACACTTAGATTTTTCTTTAGGCTACCCAAACAATGTGACAAACGTCACAGAATAGGTGAATTATGCCGCTTTTCCACTACAAACGCGGCTGAGCCGTGCCGTGCCGAGTCGAGCTGAGTCGGGCTGAGCGGGGCTGTTGGAGTTGCATTTCGACTACAACCGCGCTGAACCGTGCTGGCTGGAAGTGGGTGGACACATTGGGTGGAGTTAGCGAAAGTGGGTGGACGTCATGTGATGTCGTTAAGCAGCGCAAACAGTGACATCAGTGACAGTGGCGGAACAAGTCAGAGCCGGGCCGGGGGCGGGGCAAATGACCGGACCCTTTATTAAAGCTTATCATAACATCATTTTAGGCTACAAAATGTCCGCAACTGCGGTGTTTACCAATTTCAACACTACCGGGTGCAACTATGTTATTTAGTACATCAAGTCCTTCAAACGAACATGTAACTCAGAAACAAAAAACATTAGGATACTGTACATGGCTCATAATAAAACATCAATAGCCTATACTGCGCACATTATTTGAAGGGCAAACGAATGAGCGCTCAGAGGTTGCAGCAGTGACAGGAAGAGTCAGAAGTAAAAGGAGGGCGGTGCAAACCTCACTGAATGCACTGTGTTTACCAATTTCAACACTACGGGGTGCAACTATGTTATTTTGTACATTAAGTCCTTCAAACGAGCATGTAACTCAGAAACAAAAAAACATTCGGCGACATACTGTACATGGCTCATAATAAAACATCAATAGCCTACTGCGCGCATTATTTGAAGGGCATACGACGAGCCTTGCGCTCCGCGAACTCGTCCACGATGCTCTGTATGTCACTGATTCAGTGAGCTTTTAAGCGGTAGTCTCACGACCCGAATAGTAAACAATAAACATGGAGGACATGGAGTCGTTAGTGTTGCTGGTCTTGGTGCTGTGGCTTGACAACGCCAACAGATACTGGCAAGAGCGTATAGATGAGGCGAGGCGCATAAGGCTTCAGAAATTCTCGTAATTCGTAATTATTCTTCTTCCGGGTTTGCAGTGTTTACAGATCCCAGCGCGCTCGCGGGGCGTGTGTGGGCATGTGAGGACACTCCTCCTCACCAATCAGTGCACAGGGGAGTGTCTGCTCACGCCTCCAGCCTCAGTCAGCACGGTTTGGCTCGCTTCAGCCCTACCCCAAAACGGTGCGAGTTTTAGGGGCTAAGCAGGGCTGAAACGAGCTGAGTCGTGCTGGTTTTTGGTAGTCGAAACACGAGCCGTGTCGGGCTGAAGTGAGCTGAAGCGAGCTGAAGTGAGCTGAAAAAGGGTAGTGGAAAAGGGCCATTAGTCTTATGGATACAGTCATTGGGCAGCAATGGATACAGTCATTGGGCAGCAAAGGAGATCTGTGCTGAATTAGACTACGTTCAGACTGCACCCTGAAACGACCCAAATCCGATTTTTTTGCCTATATGCGACCTGTATCCGATTTGTTATTGACAATCTGAACAACACAGATTCGATTTTTTTCACATGCAACCCAGGCCGCTTGGATACGTGGTCCTAATTCCAATGCATATCCGTTATTTTCACATGCGACTGCAGTCTGACCGGACAGGTCGCATTCATGTGACCTACACGTCATCAACAAGAGACAAACGTCACTATTCTGTGTTGGCTAATCCCGCCTCTTTGGTGGAAAACAACAACATTTGTACAGTTTTCAGAATTTAAATAGACTTTTATAGAATTGATCAAGCTAATGGTGGATTTGGTAGGGACCTGGATGTTAAATCATCCTGTATTACAAGATTATAAGATTGTTCTGGAAATTTCCAGTAATTTGACACCTTCGGTCTCATTAGTCTGCTGCCCATATTAGTCAGATTATTGTGTGAGTTCCGCCGCCGCCACAAAAACCACATCGCCAGGTCTCGCCTCATCTCCATGCTTTACTTGCAAACTTGAAGAGTGCGCTTTTTTTTGTTTACGTATTACGTAGATGTGCTTATTACGTGTCAATTTGCGCATGCGGGACACTTTTGGGTCGTTTTCCGTTCATGTTGGAGATCGCATACAAGTCTCATATAATTGGTAATGTGAACGGCCTAACAAAAAAAATCGGATTTCACAACAAATCGGATATGGGTCGTTTCAGGTTGCAGTCTGAACGAAGTGTTGGTGTGATCTGTCCTTTACTGTTTTCACCCAAACAGTTCAAATTTAGTGGCTGTGAAAGTCACAGGGCAAACAGGATGCAGGTCATTTCATCCAATAGTTTTAAAAGACATTTCGTCCAAAGCCTTTTTCATACGCACTATCAATTATTTATATTTCAGGTATTTGTTTGTTCAGAAAAAGGAGGACTTCTCAATGGCATTTGACCAAAGCAAAACACATTTTTGCAGCGTGTAGTTTAACCACCTGCCAAATGAGAGTTGTGAAATCTAACGGCAAATAAAGATCACTCCAGACTCGCCTTTCTCGGAGAGTGCGGTCAAAATGATGGGTTCTTACCCAGTATTCACGTAAAATCCAAGAAATATTCGACAAAAACTCCTTCCTCGCACGTGCCCCAACTATTACGTGGGTGTCAGCCCTGCACACTTTGGCGCGCGCACCTGAAGAACTCTCGGGTGTGCGCGCGGACTCTCGCACACGCGCTGTTAATGAGGCTCACCTGCACATGATCGAGAGGCATCAGCATGCCTATATAAAGACTGAGAAAATGCACAATCAGTGCAAAATATTACACCACATCAGCACCCATTACTGAGCCTCATTCTCCCGTGTAGATTCCCCGGATTTCCGATCCTTTTTCCTATCCTTAGTTGTTTTTTTCTTGATCTTGTCGCACATATTGTCGCCACATATAAAATAATTGGTGGTGTGTATGAAAAAGGCTTTGGACAAAATGGTCATTGGACGAAGTGTCCTGATCCCGGCGGACATCATTTAAGACAAAGCCCCCTTGGCGATACTGGGCGGCATTAAGAGTGGCGTCCCATGCACATATTTAGTGCCTTTTCTCCCCTGCAACTTGTAATTTCACAACGCTTTTTACTCCGTTTACCTTTACACGGCATAAAAAAAACGGCGTCCCCACCGTTCCAAACGCCGCATTTTCCGCCGTTTTCTTAAGAAAACGCGTTAAAAAGTGATGAATTGTGGCAGCATTGGCTTGCCATCTGCCAGCGAGAGTTGAACGCAACACGCCGCCGCCAAAACCGAATGAATGAACTTCATTAAATGCTAATAAAACTCATTAAATACTACCACTCATTCTATTCCAGAGAGTATTAAATGCAAATATGAAGTCCTGCTACTCTAATTAATGTAGCCTACTAATTTGTCCGAGGTTAGCGGAATTGTTTTCCACTAACGCCGCAGAACTTGGTGAATAACTCCCAATCATGTTAATATAACTGATACACCACAAAACCGCTAAAGGTAGGCAAGAATGCTGAGTAAACCTAAAGCACGCGTTAACTAAACGATGTGTTATTTTTCCATACTAAGTGAACGCATCGTGCTGTTGTGCTGAGCATTCTGGGAATTGTAGTGTCCGTAACCCCACGTGGAAGAACCGACTTCATGATCGGAACTACAGCCACCAAGAACACTCGGTTAACGGCAGTCTAACATGATGCTCGTAGCCAGTGCACGTAAAAGCAACATGCGACAATTCTAGAAAACCGTGGGCTTTACCTACCATGTTTCCTGGTTGCTAAACTTTTTCGTCACGACCTTCCCCAACTCGAGTCCGAGCCGGTCGGCGATTTTCTGAGACAAATCCTGGTGGGAGCTCCCGCTGAAAATCTTAATATTCGGCATCTTTTCGTGTTCCGGGGCCTGGCGTTGCGCACGACCAAGAGCGTCAGGACAGAAAGTCTCTGTTCTACGACAACGACTTCTGTTTAAGAAGACTGGAGGATGGTATGTTGGTCAGACTGTAGCTAGCGGATGCTGAATCCCCTTCTGAGGCGAACGTCTTCCCTACCTTTCCGCCATAGTTGCTCTCTCGGGTCTCCTACGGCGCGCGAGACACACACACGCCGTTTCTGCGTGATGACGTCACATCAACGCCCACGAGTGAGTTTGGCGCGCTTCTCTGCTCTCTAAACATTGAGCTCAAAATAAAATCTGGAGAGCGCATAGGCTCGTCAGAGTGAAGCCATCTGGCCGCCATCTTACCTCTCCTATCGCGAAGCGGAACTGTCATTGAGACTACTGAAAGCTCACAAAATTGTACAAGTTATTGATGTCGTTGGTGAGAAAAATTAGAAGAAAAATGCCTACATGTGCAGCAGTGAATTGTACAAATCGTCAGGTCAAAGGTTGTGGACGGACATTTCACCTGTGAGTATTGATTATATATAATTAAATAAAATAAATATATAATAAAAAATATTTATTATTATTATTATTATTATTATATATATATATATTATAACCCTCTTTCATATATTTCTTCTTCCTTAAGGAAAAAGAAATATGACAGAGGAAGGTTTTTTTTTTTCGCTGTCCGGTTTCCATCAAATCCTGCGCTCTGATTGGCTGGCGACCGGGTCCGTATCCTACGGTACGGACCTCAGTTACGGACCTCTAGCGACTCGCCCGTTCACAACAACAAACATAGTAGCAGTTTTTGTCAACATTTAACTTTTTTATAAGATTTATGTATAAGATTTTTATCAAAAATCTTAATTTTTGCCAGCATTTCTCAGCATATCATTAATTTTACATCATGGATAACGATAACGACAGTCTAAACAGCGAAAGCAAGTTTTACTACTCTGAGGAAGAAGAAATAAAATAAAACATTTCAGAAGAAAGCTAAAAACCTGTAACTGTTGCTAACTCCCAGCAAAAACATGGCTGAATCCTGAATGACTCAATTTTGTATAAATAGGGGACTACATAGGTGGCAAAATGAAGTTTTTTTTTTTTTCCTGCCATGGAAGTGCACTGTGCACTTGTGCACAGGAGGAAGCAATTTGCATTACAGCTGTGAATGAGGATTCAAAATGGTGGCTCGCCTCGGCTTGGTTTTCCCTTTTGGACGCTCTCGTTTTCTGTTTGAATTTGGTAAAGAAAAAATAAATATATTATTTACCAGCTTCAGGTCGGTCCGTATGGTGAAATACCGTGACCTCGACCTTGAATACTGACCTCGGCCCAGAGGGCCTCGCTCAGTACTTTCAAGACCTCGGTCATGGTATTTCATGATACGGACCTCCCAGCTGGTAAATCTTTATATAAAGAAGGTACACTGTATCAGAGGAAAAACTGAAATTAATCTCCATAAAAATAATTATAGTCGTAAAAAAGAACCATTAAAAAATGACCAGAGACTGAACTGGAAAAGGGAAAAAAACTAACAGTGAAGGGGAGCGCTATAAAGATAGCAAAAGGGGCAAAGTGGAGAAAATAAGAGGAGGTAATGAAGGGGAGAAAAAGTCAGGAGATACTTTTCTTGCGGCAAATTTGATCGGATACCATGGTTTAACATACAAGCCAAATACACGCGATGGGACTGGCAATATGGCGGCCAGATGGCTTCACTCATCTCTACCGCAAGGAATAGGCTATGAGCTCTTCAGATTTATATAGAGCTCAGTGTCTCTAAATCCCTCGCGATAACAGAGGAACATATCTGCAGCAAACAGCGAAGTTACTGACTCTATTTGTTTTATCAAATGCTCCAGGACATCTGATAGTCGGAACATCATGTGATTGGTTACGAATCATGGCCTCTATCAACAGATAACTCCGCCTTTGTTATATGACCCGCCCACACGGCCCTGTTTCTGTAATTCTCAAGTCTGATGGAAGAAGGTGTTGAAGTTCGACTAACAAGACAAATCACAGGCTTATATTAATACACTGTTTTAATAAATCATTCATCGGGACTTAATGTGTAATCTTTGACCTGGTGAAGTGTTCTGTAAGGAAACATTTATTTAACATTTAGGGCAGGGTTCTCTAGCTTCAGGGCTGATGAGGGAACAGTTTGTAGTGTCTGTAATGTAAATGATAACAGGAACCAGTTTGTTTTGTGGATGTTGCACAACAAAAGGTTAAAAAGCATGAAGCGTCACTCATTAATAAAAAAAATTAATCATATGCAAATCACTGTGGTATAAGATGAATAAAACACTTCAGAATGTGCTGTTATTGGAAAGTAAACCATCTCAAGGGTGGTATTGCATCACACTACCCTGTCAGATTATTTTCTGATAACAGCATGGCCTATTGTGGGCGGCACGGTGGTGTAGTGGTTAGCGCTGTCGCCTCACAGCAAGAAGGTCCTGGGTTCGAGCCCCGGGGCCGGCGAGGGCCTTTCTGTGTGGAGTTTGCATGTTCTCCCCGTGTCCGCATGGGTTTCCTCCGGGTGCTCCGGTTTCCCCCACAGTCCAAAGACATGCAGGTTAGGTTAACTGGTGACTCTAAATTGACCGTAGGTGTGAATGTGAGTGTGAATGGTTGTCTGTGTCTATGTGTCAGCCCTGTGATGACCTGGCGACTTGTCCAGGGTGTACCCCGCCTTTCGCCCGTAGTCAGCTGGGATAGGCTCCAGCTTGCCTGCGACCCTGTAGAAGGATAAAGCGGCTAGAGATAATGAGATGAGATGAGCATGGCCTATTGTGTATTATTTCTTATACACTGCATTTATGGGATACTTACCTTTATATGTGGGTTCCATGATTTTTTTAAGAACTCATGGAACCCATATATAACACGTTTTAAGAATTTAGTTACTGACTGTAGTCCATCTTGTGTTATTTGTCAACCTCTCTCTACCTCATCGGTCAATGGAAAGGGACCACCAATGATCACAAATTCTCTGTACAGCAGTGACACTAACACTGTACTGTGTGTGGTGCCAGTACGAGTGTATGAGAGACAGCAGCAATGCTCAGTTTTTTAAAACGCCTCAGTGTTATTACTAGGTTAAGAACGGTTGTCATCCAAAATATTCAAGAAGCAGCAGTGCCATGGTCAGAACTGACACTTCTGAAGGTTAGAGAATGATTGACAACACTGTGCACGGAAAATGTGATCTTTTATCTATAACTGAATACATGTTAGATCAGGGGTCGGCAACCTTTTTGCCATGTAGTGCCAATTAGAAATTTTCTTGTTAATTAGTGTGCCATTCAAATAGGTGTTGTTGACTATGTGTACCTGTGATGACCTGGCGACTTGTCCAGGGTGTACTCCGCCTTTCGCCCGTAGTCAGCTGGGATAGGCTCCAGCTTGCCTGCGACCCTGTAGAACAGGATAAAGCGGCTAGAGATAATGAGATGAGATTAGTGTGCCATTCAAATAGGTGTTGTTGACTATGTGTACCTGTGATGACCTGGCGACTTGTCCAGGGTGTACCCCGCCTTTCGCCCATAGTCAGCTGGGATAGGCTCCAGCTTGCCTGCAACCCTGTAGAACAGGATAAAGCGGCTAGAGATAATGAGATGAGCTCTATGTGTAATTAGACACCACACATTTTAGACGGATATGGATATTTAATGCCAATAGTCGAACCTCGGATCCAGGAGGACAAGAACAAGATCGCGGATACAAGCGGCCGAAATGAGTTTCCTTCGCAGGGTGGCTGGGCACTCCCTTAGAGATAGGGTGAGAAGCACAGTCACCCGAGAGGAGCTTGGAGTAGAGCCGCTGCTTCTCCACATCGAGAGGAATCAGCTGAGGTGGCTATCTTTCGGATGCCTCCTGGACGCCTCCCTGGGGAGGTGTTCCAGGCATGTCCCCCCGGGAGGAGGCCCCGGGGAAGACCCAGGACACGCTGGAGGGACTATGTCTCTCGGCTGGCCTGGGAACGCCTCGGTGTTCTTCCCGGGGAGCTGGCCGAGGTGTCTGGGGAAAGGGAAGTTTGGGCTTCCATGCTCAGACTGCTGCCTCCGCAACCCGGCCCCGGATAAGCGGAAGAAGACGAGACGAGATGAGGATATTTAATGCATTGAGCAAATGTAAAACACCATTGCACTTGTTTTATGCCATTAACCTCACACACTTTAACCCACTTTATGCCAGTTGTTTGCTGCACCCTTACGTTTTCTGCCATTTCACCAATTCGTCGCTCAACAGTTCCAGCTGATACGGGCATGTCTTTTTATTCTTGATTTTATTGTCTCTTTATTTGGCAGGCCCTCAAAAAGACTATCCGAGCTGGTGAGAAAGGACTCCTTAAAGGTGTCATTGCATCATTTTTTCATTAATTGTGCGGTGGTCTCTAGTATGAATGAATGTCCTGTGAGCCGGTTTTGGTGAAAAAAATGCTGTGATTCTCCTGTTTCAGGCTGTTCTAGTTTGGTGGAGGAGTGGGTGGTGGGAGAACGACAGGATGTCAGCTCTTACTCATTAATATTCATGACATGTAAACATGTTACCTCTGATTGGCTAACAGCAATCAGTAAACGTGTTACCTCTGATTGGCTAACAGCACTGTGACACTACCTCCAGTGGGTCAGAACAAACGGATGTGGGTGTCTTTGTAAAAACTGTTTTGATTGGCTATTATGGTCTCGACATCGATGTTTTGACCAATAACAATGTAGATAATGCTAATTTTACATCACATTTAATGAGATTTAAACGAGACTAAAGATGGCGACTTGCAAATAATGTGTAAACATTGTTGGAGTTAATAAAGTTTGAACAGCATGAAGGAACATACCCCAACCCCCTGAAATTAATTTTTTTTTTAAAAATCAACGGATTTGGCATAATATAAAAAGGTTGTTTTTTTTTTACTCAGAAAAAGCGGAAATCCGCCGAAAAGTGGAAAACTCTCATCCCTGCCTAGCTTGTGACCATGTCATGCATGCTAACATGGAGAATATGAACATGCTATTTTGTAACAAAAACCTTTGAACAAAAAGTTCATGTTTTACTTACAGCTTGTGAGCTGGTGGTCGATCGTCTTGACTACAGATCCAGGTATTAAAAACAACCTCGAAGCAAAACCACTACTGAAGACACCGAAGTTTGAAAAGTCACTGTGGTTGAAATGATCAGAACACAGTACTAACGCTGCATTATACTTCACTGGTGGTGTTCCAAAGATAAATTCCAACCATTTCTTCTTCACCTCTTCTATCTTGCAACATTGCTCTGCTTAGGTTTCGTTTCTGTCGGCGGCTCCAGCCCGACTTTGGACGCTCGTAACTCGGGCAGGGGAGGTCCCAGCCTCCCCAAACTTGCCAGCTAGTGACCTCTGCCCTCTACCCCAACGAACCAGTGTTGCCAGGGCGGGCTAGCCCCGGGACGTAATTCGCCCCGAGGCATGCCGCCCCGAGGCAAGCCACGGTGCTCCGCTTAGTTTTCGTTTCTGTCGGCGACTCCAGCCCGACTTTGAATGCTCGTAACTCGCGCAGGGGAGGTCCCAGCCTCCCCAAACATGCAATGTTGATGTGTTACTGCCACAAATAACACAGGCAGGAACTTGTTCAGCCATGTTTTCAGCTTGCTGTTAGGTCCTCTTCGTTAGCTACTGACGAGATGGGCTCGGAAAAACGAGCGGATCAGAAAAAGCCATACTAAGTGACGTCACTTCGAAAATTAGTATTCATGGCCTCGCCCACCTTGGCTTGCGACCGCCCACGGGAAGAAAGTTCAGATTTAAGCCTGAGGAAAGCCTCAGGCTTAAATCTGAACTTTCTTCCCGTGGGCGGTCGCAAGCCAAGGTGGGCGAGGCCATGAATACTAATTTTCGAAGTGACGTCACTTAGTATGGCTTTTTCTGATCCGTTCGTTTTTCCGACTATTTTCTTTCATAAGCTAATACAGGGAATGGGGGTAGAATTACATTTTCACATGCAGCATGCATATGCAACTCTGAGTGAACTATGGTATTTCAAAAAGAGCCAGTATTAAACGTTTTTGGTGGAAGGGCACCTTTAATGTATTCACCGTCTATGAATGGCTTTCCATGTTTAGCTATGCAGTGAGAAATTATATAGCTAGCTTCAGTGGCATTGTTTTTAGCTGAGGCAAAGACTTTAAGTGTGGGCTTGCTTCCCATATCTGCACACTGCGTGTGAGATTGATTCATCCCTATCTGCCTGATCTTTGAGTCTTTTCGTGCTTTGCCTCGAAATGACGTTTAACACTGGATGTTCGACACACAACACTTTCAAAACACAACGTGCACACAGCACGGTCCCTCTGAGAAACGAACCCATATTCTTTGGTCCACGAGGAGAGGAAAGCCGAACTGTTGGCTTCTTTGCCATCTTAGCACAATGCTGCATCAAGTGGGCCCATCTCGTGAGAAATATGGGGAGGGGAATTGTTGCCAGATTGGGCGGTTTTAAGTGCATTTTGGTGGGTTTTGACCATATTTTGGGCTGGAAAACGTCAGCAGTATCTGGCAACACTGGGAGGGGGCACAATATTGTTGTGTAGTCATGCTTAAAGAGCAGGCTCGCCATGCAATAGCTGGTGACAGTTCAGGATGACGTTTAAACATTTTTAATGTGTTGAATAATTAGGTTTGTGCATCATCGTCAGTGTGCCACTGGAAATTCCTTGGCGTGCCAGTTGTGGCACGCGTGCCTAGGGTTGCCAACCTCTGTGTTAGATGATTAACAAGGTAGGTGTGCCTAATAAAGTGACTAGCAAGTGTACGTAGTGTTTAATTATATTAGTTCATGGTTGGCACAGGTAGTGCAGTAGGTAGCACTGCCACATCATCGCTCCAGGGTCCTTAGTTCAAGTTTGGGTTACTGTCTGTGTGAAGTTTGGAATGTTCTCCTCAAATCTGTGTGGGATTCCTCAAGGTTTTCTTACAACCTGCAAAACATGGCTGGAGGTGATTTTTTTTTTTGTGTGTGTGTGTGTGTATAAAATGTTAAAATGCCTGTTAAAAGGTTTTTGTGATGTAAAAAAAATGAGTGTTAAAGCATGTCAGAATCTTTTTCACTTTCATTGTGAAATAAACACAAAGACTGTGCCTCCCACCCGAAGACAAAGACAGCTGGGATTAGCTTCCACCTGTGACCTTGACTGATAAGTGGTATAGAAGATAGATGGATGAAACACAAACAGAAATGTTTTTTGGGTAAAAAAACTAAAAAAAAAAAATCCAATACCCAGCTTGCATAAGTGTGCACAGCCTTTTATACTTGGGAATGCAGCAGTGTTAAAGTGCATATTCTGGACCAATTTCATTTTTTTTAATATGAAAGTATGTCCCTTTACACACTCATCCAGGAGGGTAATTTTGCACAAGGCAATCTGTCTACAGCAGAAAAAAATAAAATAACAAAACGTGTCTGGAAAAATCCCAAGGGAGTCTGGAGCCAGATTCGTGATGTTACCTGTGGAAGCGCCAGCAGGCTGCGAGAGCTTGCACAGTTTCAGTGCACAGCCTATGTAGACTAAGCGCTCCCATTTCTCTTTCACTGTCTGGTCTTTTGGGAAACGATGAGTACTAATCCCATCAAGATTGGTGTTGCTACACCCTCCTACGATACATCTGTTAACCATATTAATAATTACATGATAACTTTGCAGAAAACCACCAGGTCATTTTCTCATAAACAAACCAGCGCTGACATAGGATTCAGAAGGAGGCGTCCCGCACGCGACATCATGAAAATCAATGTTTGCCGGGAAATCCAAATGCCAAGTTTTTTCAGAGGCGGACCAATTCGCCTCAAATGGCTTGATTTCAACTGAATTTTTCTGGTATTGTACAAGGTAAAAAAAAAAATGCGCAAAATGTGACAGATATTTGACCAAAGTTTAATATAAAATAGGAGAATTACATTGATCTTGCTCCTAAATTTACCTGTGATATGCACTTTAAGAATCAGCCAATTACATTCAAACTTATTTAAAGTATTTAAATTACTTAAATGTTAATTAGCATACACCTGCCATCAGTCAAAGTGGCTGATTAAACCCAAATAAAGTACAGCTGTTCATACAGGATTTTTTTTCCCTGCATCTTCTTGGTAACATCTCATCTCATTATCTCTAGCCGCTTTCTCCTGTTCTACAGGGTCGCAGGCAAGCTGGAGCCTATCCCAGCTGACTACGGGCGAAAGGCGGGGTACACCCTGGACAAGTCGCCAGGTCATCACAGAGCTTCTTGGTAACATCCAGTTGGAAAAGACATGGACATTCCTTGTTCCGTTGGGTTTACCATGGGACACTGTAAAGATAGCAATCAATAAATGGAGAAAATATGGCATTAAGAACAGAACATTTCTCTAAAATTGATGAGAAGGCTAGGAAAAAGTTGGTCAGTAATGCTGCCAAGGGGCCTACAGCAACATTAAAAAAATTACAGCAATTCCTGGCATGTACTGGTTGCTCCCTATATGTGACAACAATATTGTGTGTGTGTGTGCATGTGTGTGTTTGTACCAGCAACTCAGGCTGGTGGTGGTGATGTATTGGTGTGGGAAAATTTTCTTGGCACACGTTGGTCCCCTTAATACCAATCAAACATTGGTTGAATGTTGCATCCTGAGTATTGCTGTTGACCATGCACCTCCTTTTATGGCCACAATTTACCCGTCTTATAATGGTTACTTCCAGCTTGAAAATGTGTTATGACACAAGCATAGGTCACCTAAAACTGGCTCTATCACAATGCAGTCCCCCCAGGATTTCGCAGGCCTTTTTTGTGATTGTTGCAGGCTAAAATGTCTGATGTTGCGGGGGGTTTTCCAAAAAATTGCGATGAAAGTTGCGGTGTTTTTTAGGTTTTTGTTGCGATTACATTGCGGGAGGAAGTGAAAGTTGTGAGAAATTGTTGCAATTTTCTCTTTTTGTGATTAAAATTGAGTGATATGTTAAATATTAAGTTATTACTGAAAAACTATTGATTAAAAAAAAATAAAAGACACTGAGAAATGGTCCTTGTAGCAGTTCGGATGGGTGGGTGGAGCACAGAAGGACGGCAGGCCAGAACTGAGTTCACAAAACCTGTTTATTTTAGCTTTTCAGCCTTAACTATACACATATATACACACACACTCCAGTCGTCTGGTTGGGGAGAGAGCCCTCTCTGCTCTCACTCGCTTCCTTAAATAGGGCGCGGTCACTGGGGAAGACACACAAACACATTAAATCAACCTCAGGTGCAGTGATTCTGCCACTTACCTTCCCCGACTCCGCCCTCCGGTCCATAGACCGACACTTGGCCACGCCCCCGCTGCCACATACCCCCACCGCCCGACTCAGCCAACTCCCCCACCCCCTTGACGGGAGAGGAAGTCCGCCACGGCCACCTGTGCCCCCGGCCTGTGGATCACCTTGAAGTTGAAGGGTTGGAGTGCCAGTTACCAATGGGTGATCCGTGGGTTGGCATCCTTCATGCAGTGGAGCCACTGGAGGGGCGCGTGGTCCGAACAGAGGGTGAAAGGGTGTCCCAGCAGGTAGTAATGGAGGGCGAGGACTGCCCACTTGATCACTAGGCGCTCCTTTTCAATGGTGCTGTAGCGCCCCTCATGCACCGACAGCTTCCTACTGAAATACAACACTGGGCGGTCCTCCCCCTCCACCTCCTGAGACAAAACAGTCCCCAGCCCTCTGTCCGACGCATCCGTCTGTAACATAAAGGGGAGAGAAAAGTCAGGGGAGTGTAAAAGTGGCCCCCCACACAGTGCAGCCTTTACCTCAGAAAAAGCCTGCTGGCATTGCTTCGTCCACTGGACCGGATCTGGTGCCCCCTTTTTAGTCAGATCAGTCAGCGGGCTGGTGACGTCCGAATAGTTAGGTATAAACCTACGATAATAGCCAGCCAGCCCCAGGAACTGTCTCACCCCCTTTTTGGTCTTGGGCCTCGGGCAGGCCGCAATTGCCGCTGTCTTGTTAATTTGGGGACACACCTGCCGGTTGCCCAGGTGGAAGCCCAGATACCGTACTTCCACCCGCCCAATTGCACACTTCTTCGGGTTGGCTGTGAGACCCGCTCGCCTCAGCGACCTAAGGACGGCCCTCAGATGTTGGAGGTGCCTCGGCCAGTCATTACTATAGATAATGATATCGTCGAGGTAGACGGCCCCATAGGTGGCGTGGGGGCGGAGGACCCTATCCATCAGCCGCTGAAACGTAGCAGGCACCCCAAACAGCCCAAAAGGAAGTGTGACAAACTGGTGTAAGCCGAACGGTGTGGAAAAGGCCGTTTTTTTCTCGGGATAATGGAGTCAAGGGGATCTGCCAATAACCCTTTGTTAAATCCAGTGTCAAGTAAAAGCGAGCTGTGCCTAGTCGATCGAGCAACTCATCAATACGAGGCATTGGGTATGCATCGAATTTAGACATCGCGTTGACTTTCCTATAGTCTACACAGAACCGGACCGACCCGTCGGCCTTGGATACCAAGACCACCGGGCTGCTCCAGTCACTGTGGGACTCCTCGATGATACCCATTTCGAGCATGGCCTCGAGTTCTTCCCGAATCACTTTTTTCTTGTGTTCGGGTAGCCTGTAAGGGCGGCTATGCACTACCATCCCCGGGGGCGTCTCAATGTGGCGCTCTATGAGGTTGGTGCGGCCGGGCAGGAGCGAGAATACGTCCGAAAACTCGGTCTGCAACTGGGCAACCTCCGCGAGTTGGGTCGAGGAGAAGTGGTGTCCACAGGGGACCGGAGAGGTACGTGATGCCAATGTTCCCTTTTGAACCTCCGGCCCCAGCTCCGCCTTCTCCGGAACCACTGACACCAACGCCACGGGGACCTCCTCGTTCCAGAGTTTGAGCAGATTGAGGTGGTAAACCTGTAACATCCCACCCCTGTCCGTTCACGTCACCTCATAGTCAACGTCCCCGACTCGCCGTGTGACAGCAAAGGGTCCTTGCCACTTGGTGACTAATTTGGAGCTCAATGTGGGCAACAGTATGAGTACTTTATCTCCTGGTGCGAACTCCCTGAGGCGCGTACCCTTGTTGTGCAGGCGGGTTTGTCGTTCTTGGGCCTGCCGCAAATTCTCCTGGGTTAGGTGGGTGAGTGTGTGGATACACTCAACAACTTACCGACCATCTCAATACTATAGACAATACCGGCAATATAAAATTCACACATGAAGAGGAAACGGAGCAGTCAATAGCATTTTTGGACTTAAAAATACATCACACAGAAGAGGGGGACATCAAAATAAAAGTACACAGGAAACCCACACACACCGACCAATATTTAAACTGGACTTCCGAACACCCCATAATGCACAAAATATCTGTAGTTAGAACATTGCATGAACGTGCAGCAATAATTACAGATGCACAGGACAAAGAACAAGAAGAACAACATATACAACACGCACTGAAGGCATGTCAATATCCACAATGGGCAATATCCAAAGGGGCGGAACAGGTCAAAAACAATAAAACACAGAAGAAAGAGAAAAAACAAACCAACAAACAAGAACACAGGGGAGTAGTGACATTACCATACATCAGAGGAATAACGGAACGCATTCAAAGAGCAATGAGGAAATACAACATTAACACACCTGTCAAACCACACACAACACTCCGTCAGATCCTGGTTCATCCCAAAGACAGAATACATCCGGACAACAGATGCAACACCATATCTGAGATTCCATGCCAATTATGCAATAAAACTTACATTGGGGAGATAGGAAGGAGTTTCAACACAAGAAAAAATGAACATAAGAAAGAGTGCGAAAAGGAGACAGCTACAAGACAAACCTGAACAATAAAAGAAAAGGCACAACAGGAAAATTATAAGTCAGCCATAACAGATCATTGCAAAAGGGAAAATCATATTATGGACTGGGGGAATGCCAGAGTCATCCGCACAGAAGATAATAAACATCAGCGCTGGATCAGGGAGGCCATAGAGATCCGTAAGCGAAGTCCGAAGACCATAAACCGAGATGAGGGAGCATACATGCTCTCCCATACCTGGAGTGCCATCTTGCAGGGGACGAATTAACAGTAGAAGGTGTGACCGACCTGTCAATCTAGACAGGAAGGCCACGCCTTCGGAAACATCAGCTGATAAAAGATGCGTCACCAATAACATCCGGTGACACTCTGAGGAAGACGACAGTCATACGTCGAAACATGTCAGGTAAACAAACCTAAAAAATTAGATGTCTGATAAAAAAGAAAAAACTAATAATAGTGAGTGTGTGGAGTTTTGCGCGCAGGTCAATAACGTATTGGATTTCATTTTTACTTGGTGAAGGTCACTCCTCCCAATTTTCCTGCAGCACATCTAGAATGCCGCGCGACTTACGCCCGTATAACAATTCAAATGGGGAGAACCCCGTGGAGGCATGGGGGACCTCTCGCACTGAAAACAACAAGGGTTCGAGCCACTTATCCCAATTACGTGCGTCCTCACTTACGAAATTTTTAATTATATTCTTGAGGGTGCAATTGAACCGTTCAACTAAACCGTCCGTTTGTGGGTGATACACGCTGGTGCGGATCGGCTTAATACCCAACAACCTATACAGTTCATTTAGTGTACGTGACATAAATGCGGTGCCTTGGTCAGTCAGAATCTCTTTCGGGATTCCAACTCGGGAGATAACGCGGAAGAGTGCCTCCGCAATACTGCGTGCTGAGATATTGCGAAGAGGCACTGCTTTCGGGTATCGCGTTGCATAGTCCACTAGAACTAATATAAAGCGGTACCCTCGTGTTGACCGATCTAATGGCCCGACAAGATCCATCCCAATTCTTTCGAATGGGGTCTCGATTAATGGGAGAGGGCGCAAAGGCGCTTTTGGAATGGCCGCTGGATTTACTAACTGGCATTCGCGGCACGCCGTACACCACCTACGGACATCACCGTGAATCCCTGGCCAATAGAATCGGGCCATTATTCGGGCTAGTGTTTTATCCTGCCCTAAGTGTCCAGCTATGGGATTAAAGTGAGCTGCCTGGAATACCAATTCCCGGCGGCTCTTCGGAATCAAAAGCTGCGTGACTTGCTCTTTAGTTTGAGTGTCCTGCGTCACTCGGTATAATCTATCCTTCATAATTGCGAAGTAGGGGAAGGACAGGGTGGCATTTGGCTGGAGCATTTGACCATCGATTACTCTCACTTGGTCAAATGCATGCCGCAGAGTCTCGTCTCGCGACTGCTCTAATGGAAAATCTGCAAGGGATTCCCCGATAGAGAGAGGAGGAGCCGGCGGCTCCTCACTCTGACACAGAGCTGACGTAGACGGCGCTGTGACAGCTGCTCCCGCTAATGCGACACCGGGACCTCCCCTTATTAAACTATGGCAGGACCCACTCTTCACTAGGTGACTCATTAATTCCCCAAATCCCAGCCAATCCGTCCCCAAAATTATCGAGTGGGTAAGGCGAGGATTAACCGCCGCCTTCACTATAAATTTTCCCCCTCGAAAAAAATGTGGACCGACACTAAAGGGTAGTTGTGAACATCCCCGTGCACACACAACACCTCCACCGATTGTGTTCCCCCCAATGCCTCGTCTTGCACCAGGTTTTGGTGGATTGAGGTCTGATTACAACCAGAATCCACCAACGCCTGATGTGTATCCCCTTGGATACTCACCGGTATGCGATACGCTCCAGCCCGATCGAGGGCGGCTCTTGGCGCGTCGGGGATCCGAACCACCGCGCCCACCTCCTTTACCGAGCACTGCTGTTGGAGGTGGCCCGGCTCCCCGCAGCGCCAGCAAACTGGCCCGGGCTTCCTCTCTGCACTGGTGCTCTGGGACTCACTCACCTGGGGGGGGGGAGACAGACACAGAAGGGAGAAACGGGAGGGCACCGCGGGTGCGGCGGGCCGGCTGGGGTGGGGCCGGCCCCTGCGGTGGGGGAACGGGGTGAGGATGAGACACAGGAGGAGAGGGAGAGAGAGAGGAGAGGTTGTCTGCTGTCCTGCTGTCGGGACAGCCGCCAAATGGTCCTCCGCCAGCTCGATTGCCTGATCCAGCGACGCCGGACCCACTCTGCAGCTCCGGCTGGTAGACGCGCGATGAACTGCTCCAGCGCCACCTGGTCGATGATCCCCTTGGCGTCGTGGTTGTCGGCCTTCAACCACCGCCCGCAGGCGTCCCAGAGTTGCTGGCCAAACGTGAACGGCCGGCCAACTTCCTCAAAGCGCGGAAGCGCTGCCGTTGTTGCTCGGGGGTGCGCCCCACACGCTGGAGGACGGCCCGGCGAAGGTCCGCGTAGGCCGGTCGGCGGGGAGCTGTAGCGTGGCCAGCTGCGCCTCTCCCGTTAGTAGGGGGAGGAGGCGCGCAGCGCGCGGTTTCACCGGCCACCCCGAGGTCTCTGCTACCTGCTCAAAGAGCATGAGGAATGCCTCGGGGTTGTCCTGCGGGCCCATCCTCGTCAGGGTGAAGGGGGACGGCCCCACGGTGGTGGACCCCGCTGACGCGAGGAGGTGCTGGAACGCCTGTCGCTCTTCCTGCTGAGCCAGCACCAGGGCCTCGAACCGCTGTTCCTGTTCCTTCCGGAGGGTGACTAGTGCCTGGTGCCGGCTTTGCTGGGCCGTGGGGAGGGCGTGGACCAGCTCGGCGAAAGGGGAGGACTCCATGGGGCTGTTCTGCTTCGGCGCTCCAAGTCCCGGGTTTCAGCACCACTGTAGCAGTTCAGATGGGTGGGTGGAGCACAGAAGGACGGCAGGCCAGAACTGAGTTCACAAAACCCATTTATTTTAGCTTTTCAGCCTTAACTATACAAATATATACACACACACTCCAGTCGTCTGGTTGGGGAGAGAGCCCTCTCTGCTCTCGCTCTCTTCCTTAAATAGGGCGCAATCACTGGGGAAGACACACAAACACATTAATCAACCTCAGGTGCAGGGATTCTGCCACTTACCTTCCCCGACTCCACCCTCCGGTCACAGACCGACGCTTGGCCATGCCCCCGCTGCCACAGTCCTATACACATCTTTACCAATATTAAAGATTACTAGGACTACAAAAATGCAGAAAAATAGGCTTTACTTATCTAAATGCACCTGTTGGTTCAAAAGTTAATTTGCATAGAACCTCACAGCACAACATGAAGTTACCTTAAAATATAATATAAATGCCTCAGCTTTCATGTAAGAAAAAAAACTATTAATACTAGTACTGTGTGCAGGCAGTCTCTCCTGAAGACTAAATCAAACAATCTCATCTCATTATCTCTAGCCGCTTTATCCTGTTCTACAGGGTCGCAGGCAAGTTGGAGCCTAGCCCGTAGTCAGCTGGGATAGGCTCCAGCTTGCCTGCGACCCTGTAGAACAGGATAAAGTGGCTACAGATAATGAGATGAGATGAAACAATAATTATAAACTAATAAAATAAATGGCTCAGGCTTCATAGAAGAAAAAAACAAACAATTTGAACAGAATCTCACAGTATGATGCTGAAGCTGCCTAAACAATGGAAAATAAAATACCATTTTGGCAAAAATGTTGGCATCCATTAATTTCTTGTATTAAGTAAAAAAAATAATGTAAAGTGCACACAGTCCTTCACTGTAAACATAACACACTTTCAGTAACAGAATTTAAGCCTATATAAACACTGACTCGCACGTGCTGCTTCTCTTGAACGTATACACGGAAGTAAGGCGGAAGGTAGTTTGTTGATGTCACCTCAAGACGATGCCAACGATTGGTCAAATTTGCGGGAAAGTTGCAGTGATTGGATATAATTGCAACACCGCCCTGAATTCGCGGGGATTGGTTGAATTTGCGTTGAAGTTGCAAATCGCAACATTGCGAAATCCTGGAGGGTCTGACAATGAGTCCAGTATACTTCAATGGTCTCCACCAGTCACCTTTGAGATGTGGTAGAACAGAAGATTCACAACATGAATGTGCAGGTGACAAACGTACATCAATTATGTGATGCACTCAGAATGTTTCCAACACTTTTTTTGAATACCACAAAGAACTCTTTCTTTACAGTTATTGAGGTAAACAGACACATGTATGTATCTGTAGGGATCCTTTCCATGTTTTTAGACACTTATAATAACATTATTAGCCTATCAGTGGTGAAAACAAGTGGTTAACTTAGACACTGATGTTTGCCCAAGAGGATTACATTGTATAGCCATTTTGTAGTTGCCGGATATAGTATTCTAACTCAATACTGCACTGTCATTTTTGTCCCTAGTAAATCTTTGGACCCAAAGAGATGGAAAAATAGGGTCTATGTTAAAAAAATATCCCAGCACTTTGATGATCAGGCTTATTTTTACAACCAAATGCTTGACACTCAGGCATCTTTAGGGTTGTTTACAACATTTAAAAGCGATGTGTCCACGAGCTCCACTAACCTCGATAAGTCATGTGAGGGGTCGGTGATGTCACAATTTGTACTCGGAGCGCATTATTTGAACCTTGGAGAGAGTAAGATGTCAGCGTCCAGGGACATTGTTTTTCTTTTAAAATAAAATCTGTACACAGTTTACAGGTACAAATATGAACCAGTGAACACTTGAACATGTCTTGTATGGATATTATCTATCGGTATAAAGGAGTTTACTTTTTAGGTTTTGTTTGGCTTTAAGACCTGGAAAAAAGAGCATGTTGTGCCACTGTCAGCTGATCTCATCAACAATAAATGCATAGTAGATGGTTAACTCATGACCACAAATAGTACATGCAGGTCTTAATGACTTGTCACAGACTATAATGTATACAGACCCAAGGAACTGCTAGAACAGGAAGAACTGTCACCACACTTCAAAATGTCGCTGGAAAATTCTGCTGAATATCAAGTTCATCCATCCATTATCTGTAACTGCTTATCCTGTGTAGGGTCACAGGCAAGCTGGAGCCTATCCCAGCTGACTATGGGCGAGAGGCAGGGTACACCCTGGACAAGTTACCAGATCATCGCAGGGCTGACATAAAGACAAACAACCATTCACACTTGCGGTCAATTTAGAGCCTCCAGTTAGCCTAACCTGCATGTCTTTGGACTGTGGGAGAAACTGGAGCACACCCATGCAGACACAGGGAGAACATGCAAACTCCACACAGAAAGGCCCCTATCAGCCACTGGGCTTGAACCCAGAACCTTCTTGCTGTGAGGCGACTGTGCTAACCACTACACCACCGTGCCGCCCCTGAATATCAATTTGAATTTATTTAATCATGGAATAGGTCCATGTTAGCACACAGATTAAAAAGAAAAAAAAGAATGTAGTAAACAGTCTCCAAAGAAATGACTGCAGATTTCACACATGCCGTGGTTACATAATCTTTTACATAAAATAGCAATGTTTTTGATCCAGTGTTAAACATTTATCATGTCATTTCACCTGTCATGTTAATACACCAGCTACCAGCTATTGACCTAAATACTTAATCTCAGTTGGACTATATTTTAAACAACAAAATACATTGAGACAATGGATTTGCATTTTAATAATGTTCAATGCTTGAAATGTTTACCAGCTGACATAAATAGAAAACCAGGGTTCTACATTGTATTTTGTTTCATGCCGGATATTAAATGCAGAGTATGATATGAGATGTTCAACATAACAATAGGAAAATTATAGCTTCTTTAGTGTAATACTTTTGTGAGATTTCCATCAAAACCATTAAAATGGATGAGTGTCCAAAAGTGCCTATACAAGAAGTCATAATGTAATATAAAGCCTGAAAATAAGGAACAATGAAAATGCCATCTTTGCAATCTGTAACATGTAAGCCCTAAGAAGACATTTCGGTTCCACCCCCACTATCAACTTCTGCTTTATAAGATTAAATAAATTTAAGAAGTGGCCTAAACCACAGAATTAAATACAGAAACTATGGAGTTTGAGAGACAAGAGACAGAGACAGAATAATGAAACAAATACGTGGTCAATATTCACATTTGCACTCGTTCACGAAGAAAATTATGCAGCCTCTCAGTTCAGATATACAGTATACACTATATATAATTAAGAGGTTTGTCTTCCACTAAGCCATTCATCAGGAAATTATTTTCAATTAGATTGTGTAAATGTGATTACAACGTGATTAAATTGCAAAAACAGTGCTATCTGAAACAGTTTGCAGCTTTCAAGGGCCTTCATGCATTTTCTCTATCTCTAAGATGTCCCCATCAGTGAAGCCCAAGGACAGCGATGACAATATCTCAACACTTTTCTGATGCAAGACAAAATCAATCAAGCAGTCCTTTGCACTGTTATCTATCCCTGTATCTGCCTGAACTCCATTGTCAGTACATGATGAAGCTCTGCATTCATGCTGTGGAAAATATGACATGTAGAGAATAAAAAAACATGACAGGCCACACTGTTGTGTGAAAATAAAGTTTGAAAATAATCATTGATGGAGTAGTGCGATGTGGCCCAACATAAAACAATTACTGTTTCCACCCAAAAGTTGATTATTTTCCCAATTACAGCACATCCCAAAGTGTTTTATGTCTCTTGCATTACAGAAATTAGCCTGTGATTACCTTATTTTTATATTTGTTAATTAGTATGTCATATGTTTAATTTCTTCTTGTTATCACTCATGTTTAGCCATTAGTAGTAGTTAAAGGTGCTGATTGCAATGTCGAATTCTGGGCAAAATGTTCTATTTCTATAGCTGTTGGAGTTTTGAGATATTTCTCTGCTGCACACACCGTGTATCCTATGTGTAAATGTTTTGCTGAGATAAAACGTGTCCTGCATCTTATGGTTCTGTAGATTGGCAAAGCAAATGAGCAACAATATCACGTGATGACCATGGGGCCTTTGACCTACTTTTAACCAAAACAAGTTGGCATGGGCAAACATAGCGGACTCCACTCTCCTGCCAGATAAAAGCCAGTGGAAAAGAAAAGGAAAGCCTGCCTAGTGAGTGCAACTGCAAGACAAAGCAAGGTTAGATGATGTCATTTTTCTGGACAGATAACTAAATAATTCTAGCTAGTGCTTAGCTATCTTAGCCTTCAAATGCACTTGACTGGGCTTAACTCCACGGTAGTGAGCATGGAATTATACACCTAATGTTTTGATCTTGCAGAGAAAGAAATGATGAAAGCAATAACAGAGAAAAGACATGATCTTTTGTTTCACGGATCTATTTGTGAACATCAACCACAAATTACATACCTGCAACTCAAAACTCTCTGAGGTCAATGCAGAGTCACAATATTTTTTGTGTGTCGCCATCTTAATGTGATGCAGTTCCATAGTTATGCTAATTAGTTAAACCTCCTTGCATTCAGCTGTTTCTGTAGGGCCATACTGTTTACATCAAGAGGTAGGAAAATGGTCTCAAAATGGAGAAAAGTGACCCTCAGCACATCAAAATGATCACCTTTTGTTCACATATTGTTCTTGTGAGACATAGGAAAATGCTATGCACAATAAAAAAAAAAAAAATTCAGATGACTTTGCAGTCAGCACCTTTAATAACACAAGTAAATAATACAGACATGCAGCTTGTCATGTTTGTGGAAAGCCTCAAAATGCAGTCCTTACTCCTGAAGTTTGTTCTTAAAGAACAGCTTTACCTCTGACTGTTACAATGTGCACACTGGAGACTCCTTCCCAAAATGCAAAATAAATGTCTCTTTACTGAAAGCTTCACCATATCAATGGTTTTACATTTTAATTTTCTAAAAAGTAGCTTTAAAAACCCCCAACCCTGTTTATTATTATTTCCACAACTGAAGTTTTGTAGCCACTTAAAAAGGAGTTGTGCTAATATGGCTACTGGGAGTTAATTGTTGCATGTGTATGGTCAAGTCTATGCCGGGTTGATCAATTGTTCTATGTTCCAAAAAAAAAAAAAAAGTGTGAAGACTACTAGTAGCCACAACCCCACTGTAGAATTGTCTCTGGCCCCCGATTAGTGCCAATAGCAATAGTGGAGCAGGTAACATTGCCACCTTGCAGATCAATTGTCTCTGATTCAATCTTGAGCTTGGAACACTGTGTTTGCCTTGGTTTCCTCTGGGATCTTTGGTTTCCTCCCACCTCCAAAAATCATGCCTGTAGGCCAGGGGTAGGGAACATCCAGCCTCCAGGCCATATACGGCCCGCGAGACCGTTTGATCCGGCCCGCAAGATGATTTCATAATTACTCACACACTATAAAATTGTGTGTGTATATGTGTATAAGGGGCGATTTCTCAGAGACAACAGGGGAAGCCGAGCTTCCCCTAAAATTCTCTCCCCAAACTGCGGCGTCTACGACGTTGAATTCTCATTAAAACAATAACTTGCATAACATAATATATGCCCAAGATTGTATTTATGTTCATAACTATCCTGTAACTTATTTGAGTGATGTGTGACGAACTTGCAGTTCGCTACGAGAATCACCTTTGCTGCCAGGCTGTAACCTTTCTTATTTCAATGGGCTCTATGGACTGGCAGCAGTGTTGCCAGATTGGGCAGTTTTAAGTGCATTTTGGCAGGTTTTGAACATACTTTGGGATGGAAAACGTCAGCAGTATCTGGCAACACTGACTGGCAGCCGGGTATCCGTTGCAGTCTACGAGACGGCTCTGAACAGCCAATTTCGGCTAGTTGTTATTGGTTAAAATCAACAAAATCGTCACTTCCAGGGAAGCCGGGCTTCTCTGGGACTAAACGAGACAGTGGGAGGGACAAGAAGCCGGGCTGATAAAGGATTATTGGAGGTAGCGTTTGAAAGACATGAGGACGGCGGTACTTCGGCGAGGAACACGGAAGTATGATCAGTCAGTCCCTAGCGGATGTCGAGAAAGTGTAGTCGTGTGCCAAAGTGCTGTCCGAATTTCTTTTCATATAAATGGTACTTCTCATTGATGTCTCTGTACATTACTCTGTAAATAAATGTAAATATTACTCGTTGTGTCTATTCTTTTAAGTTCGTTTCTTAAGACACGTATTTTTAAGTATGTTACCTCGCTTGTTGACAGTTTCGGCGAACACTTCCGCCTTCTTCAAAACAGTCACCAGATGTCGAGTGGTGACGTGCCTTATCAGCTGATGTACTCTATGGAGGCGTGAACGTCCCGCCCAATTTGACAGGTAGTCCACGCCTCCTGCTGTCAGGTCGCTGCCCCAGGACTGCGCTCCAGGTGTGTGACAGCGCGTACGCTCCCTCATCCCGGTTCATCGTCCTCTGTGCCCGCTTACGTATCTCCACTGCCTCCAAAATCCAACGCTGGTATCTATTCTCTTCAGCGCGAATGACTCTGGCCTCTTCCCAATTCATAATATGATTTTGTCGTTTGCAGTGGTCTGAAATGGCTGATTTTAAGTTTTCTTGGCTTGCTTTTTCGGATCTTGTGAGTCTTTTTGTTGTTTCTTTTTCACATTCTAATTGGTGTTCTTTCCTGCGAGTGTGGAAGCATCTGCCCGTTTCACCAATATAGACTTTATTGCATGACCGGCAAGGAATTTCATATATGATATTGCATTTATTGTCCAGTTGTATTTTATCTTTGGGGTGAACTAGCAGCTGTCGGAGGTTCTTGTATGGTTTGACCGGGGTGTTGATGTGGTATTTCCTCATGGATCGTTGGATGCGTTCTGTAACTCCTTTTATGTATGGTAATGTGACAAAGCCCCGGTTTGTTTTTTCTGTGTTTTTTCTTGTCTGTTTGTTTCTTTCCTTTTTTTGTGTCTGTGATTTTCCTTTTCGAATTGCCCACGGTGGATATTGGCAGTTTTTTAATGCCTGTTGGATGTGTTGGTCCTCCTCCTGTCTGTCTTTCTCCTCCGTGATGTTCTGTGTTCGGTCGTATAGTGTTCTGATTACTGACATTTTGTGTGCGATGGGATGTTCAGATGTCCAGAGAAGATATTGGTCGGTATGTGTAGGTTTTCTGTATGTTGTAATTCTAATGTTCCCTTCTTCTGTGTGGTGTATTTTTAGGTCCAGAAATGCTATAGTCTTGTCCGTTTCCTCTTCGTGTGTGAATCTGATGTTGCCTGTCTTGTCTATGGAGTTTAGATGATCCGTGAGTTGTTGTGTGTGGCCTGTTTTGGTTATTTCAAGAATGTCATCAACATATCTTTTCCAGAAGATAGGTTTGCAGTCATCCGGTGCTGTTTCTATGGCTCGGGTTTCCAGATCCTCCATAAAAAAGTTGCATAGAGTGGCAGATAGCAGGTCCCCCATTGCAAATCCCTCTTTTTGTCTATAGATTGTACCTCTGTATTGGAAATATGTGGACGTGGAAATGAAATGTAATAGTTTTGTTATGTCCTGTGCTGTAAGTTTTGTACGTTTTTTCAGGGTTCTGTCTGCTTTTAACCGGTTTTCTACTATGTTAAGAGTGTTTGTGACCGGTGTTTTTGTAAAGAGGGATATGACGTCATCCTTTAGCAGGCATCCTCACCTCAGCTAAACTGCCACCCAGAAACACAACTAAACAGGAAATGGAAGCCATCAGAACACTCGCAAAGAACAAGAAAATAACAATACTACCGGCTGATAAAGGGAGGACCACGGTTATTATGGACACTATTCAATATGAAAAACAAATGAATGAAATGTTCACGGACCCATACACATATGAAATACTCAAAAAAGACCCGACGGAGGAAAAGAAAAAAAGACTAAAACTATTACTCAAACCGTTAATGGATGACAACAAAATTGATAAACAAACATACAATCACCTCATCCCCACAGCAGACATCACCCCCCGGATATACGGCACACCGAAAATTCATAAACCCGGAGCACCACTAAGACCCATAGTAGACAGTATAGGATCAGTTACTTACAACCTTTCCAAGACACTGGCAGACATAATTAAACCACTCCTTGGACTCACGGAATACCACTGCAAAAACTCAAAACAACTGGCGAAAGAACTAAAGGAAATCAAGATAAAAAAGGATGAAATCTTTGTATCACATGACGTCATATCCCTCTTTACAAAAACACCGGTCACAAACACTCTTAACATAGTAGAAAACCGGTTAAAAGCAGACAGAACCCTGAAAAAACGTACAAAACTTACAGCACAGGACATAACAAAACTATTACATTTCATTTCCACGTCCACATATTTCCAATACAGAGGTACAATCTATAGACAAAAAGAGGGATTTGCAATGGGGGACCCGCTATCTGCCACTCTATGCAACTTTTTTATGGAGGATCTGGAAACCCGAGCCATAGAAACAGCACCGGATGACTGCAAACCTATCTTCTGGAAAAGATATGTTGATGACATTCTTGAAATAACCAAAACAGGCCACACACAACAACTCACGGATCATCTAAACTCCATAGACAAGACAGGCAACATCAGATTCACACACGAAGAGGAAACGGACAAGACAATAGCATTTCTGGACCTAAAAATACACCACACAGAAGAAGGGAACATTAGAATTACAACATACAGAAAACCTACACATACCGACCAATATCTTCTCTGGACATCTGAACATCCCATCGCACACAAAATGTCAGTAATCAGAACACTATACGACCGAACACAGAACATCACGGAGGAGAAAGACAGACAGGAGGAGGACCAACACATCCAACAGGATTTAAAATCTGCCAATATCCACCGTGGGCAATTCGAAAAGGAAAATCACAGACACAAAAAAAGGAAAGAAACAAACAGACAAGAAAAAACACAGAAAAAACAAACCGGGGCTTTGTCACATTACCATACATAAAAGGAGTTACAGAACGCATCCAACGATCCATGAGGAAATACCACATCAACACCCCGGTCAAACCATACAAGAACCTCCGACAGCTGCTAGTTCACCCCAAAGATAAAATACAACTGGACAATAAATGCAATATCATATATGAAATTCCTTGCCGGTCATGCAATAAAGTCTATATTGGTGAAACGGGCAGATGCTTCCACACTCGCAGGAAAGAACACCAATTAGAATGTGAAAAAGAAACAACAAAAAGACTCACAAGATCCGAAAAAGAAAAAGCAAGCCAAGAAAACTTAAAATCAGCCATTTCAGACCACTGCAAACGACAAAATCATATTATGAATTGGGAAGAGGCCAGAGTCATTCGCGCTGAAGAGAATAGATACCAGCGTTGGATTTTGGAGGCAGTGGAGATACGTAAGCGGGCACAGAGGACGATGAACCGGGATGAGGGAGCGTACGCGCTGTCACACACCTGGAGCGCCGTCCTGGGGCAGCGACCTGACAGCAGGAGGCGTGGACTACCTGTCAAATTGGGCGGGACGTTCACGCCTCCATAGAGTACATCAGCTGATAAGGCACGTCACCACTCGACATCTGGTGACTGTTTTGAAGAAGGCGGAAGTGTTCGCCGAAACTGTCAACAAGCGAGGTAACATACTTAAAAATACGTGTCTTAAGAAACGAACTTAAAAGAATAGTTATAATTATCAGACATAATGAATTTTCACTACATATTACTCGTTGTGCTCTGTTAACTTTCATCCATTCTATCAGTTTGATCATTCATGAATTCACTCGTTTATTTCATTTGTAGTTCAATCTGGTTGTAGGCTAGCTTGAGCCTTATTGGGATCTGCAGTGCTAGCTGCTAACAGAAATTGGTAAAGTCTCTGGAAAGCACAACCAGCTGGTATGACAGGGTCACAGACCATTTTCTGGAAAAGGAGCGGAGGGCAGAATTTGTGTATAAATAGTGTTCATGTTCATGAATCTGAAGTGTGTATATTGTTCAGTAATGTTAAGAGAATGGTGGGCTCTGTGTTATAGGTTATACCTGGGTATAATATTCAAGGTTCTGTGTGTTGCATAGCCTACCTGATTATGAATTTCCAGACTGTGTTGCAGAAGATGTTCAAGGATGTGTTGCACAGCTGGGTGTTGTGTTAAAGACTCTGTGTTGCATATCAGGGTATGATGTTCAAGGCTCTTCATTGAATAGCCAGTGATTTTTGGATGTTTGATATTTTTGATTAAGAATATGAGGCACTAGCCTGGCAAGCCAGATTATAACATGAAATGTACAAGCAAAAATACTTTCTGCCACTAGGTAGGGTTGTCTAGTTCACTATGCTAATGGGGCACACCTTTCTATGCTTTGATATCTGGCCTACCGGTTTTACGATGAATGCGTAAAATGGGCTTCCCCTGTTTTAAAAACCAGCAGCCGCCACTGAGATATATATATATATATATATATATATATATATATATATATATATATATATATATATCCATACCAGAGGCACTCGAAACTGCCAAACAGCGACTAACAGCTCTGGCCACCCGGTTGAGGAGATACACCAAGGAAGGAGAGGCCAGGAGAATAAACAAGCTGTTCTCCACTGAACCAGCCAAGGTGTACTCTCAGTGGCAGGGGAACAACAACCAGTCAGACCCACCAAGAGCTGAGGTGGAAAAATACTGGAGAGACATATGGGAAAGAAAGGCATCACACAACACCGATGCCCAATGGTTAGTGGACCTAAGAGCTGACCACAGCAACCTCCCAGAACAAGAACCAGTAACCATCTCAATGGCAGACGTCCAAGAAAGAGTGTCAAAGATGAAGAGCTGGACAGCACCAGGCCCCGATATGATCCATACGTACTGGCTGAAGAAGCGAGAAATAGACTCGCTGATCCACACCACCCGAATCTACAGCGATGACATAGGGATGTCATTCGGATTGGACAAGTGTGGCCGGATGGTCTCAAAGAGAGGCAAGATCATCCGGACTGAGGGGATTGACCTACCAGAGGGCAACATAGGTGATATCCAAGACAGCTACAAGTACCTTGGCATCCCACAGGCTAATGGAAACCATGAAGAAGCCACAAGGAAGTCAACCACAGCCAAATACCTCCAGAGAGTAAGGCAGGTCCTGAAAAGTCAGCTGAATGGTAAGAACAAGGTCCGAGCCATCAACATGTATGCACTACCAGTCATCAGATACCCCGCTGGCATCATAAACTGGCCAAAGGAGGAGATAGAAGCCACAGATATCAAGACTAGAAAGCTCCTCACCATGCATGGAGGGTTCCACCCCAAGTCCAGCGCCCTGAGACTATACACTAAGCGGAAAGAGGGAGGCCGAGGGCTAGTGAGCATCAAGACCACGGTCCAGGATGAAACATCGAAAATCCGAGAATACATCAGAAAGATGGCCCCAAAGGATGAACTGCTAAGTGAATGTCTCAGGCAGCAGAACCCTGATGAGAGTGCAGAGGAGGAGGAGGAACAGACAACCTGGAGAGACAAACCCCTACATGGTATGTACCACCGTCAGATAGAGGAAGTGGCTGATATCAAGAAATCCTACCAGTGGCTGGATAATGCAGGACTGACAGACAGCACAGAGGCACTAATCATGGCAGCACAAGAACAGGCCATAAGCACAAGAGCCATAGAGGCCAGGATCTACCAGAGTAGATCAGACCCAAGATGCAGACTGTGCAAAGAAGCCCCTGAAACAGTCCAGCACATAGTAGCAGGGTGTAAGATGCTAGCTGGATCAGCGTACATGGAGAGGCACAACCAAGTGGCTGGGATAGTATACAGGAACATCTGCAACCAGTATGGAATAGAAGTACCCAAGTCCCAATGGGCCATACCACAGAAGGTGGCTGAGAACAACAGGGCCAAGGTTCTGTGGGACTTCAGCTTCCAGACTGACAAACAGATCCTGGCTAACCAACCGGACATAGTGGTGATGGACAAAGAGCAGAAGAGGGTGGTGGTGATAGATGTGGCGATCCCAGCTGACGCCAACATCAGGAAGAAGGAACATGAGAAACTTGAGAAGTATCAAGGGTTGAAAGAGCAGCTGGAACGGATGTGGAAGGTCAAGGGTTGCGTGGTCCCCGTGGTAGTGGGGGCACTTGGGGCAGTAACCCCCAAACTGGGAGAGTGGCTCCAGCAAATCCCAGGAACAACATCTGAAGCCTCAGTCCAGAAGAGCGCAGTCCTAGGAACATCGAAGATACTGCGCAGAACCCTCAAACTCCCAGGCCTCTGGTAGAGGACCCGAGCTTGAGGATGACATGGATACCACCTCCCCCCCGGGGGTGAGAAGGAGATTTTTTATATGAGTGATTCCACACTTATGGGGACATGAACTTATTTTTAAAAATTCACCTAAAACCATTTCTTTTTTACCATCAGGTCACAAAACATGTAATCTTTAATGAATGATATGTTAAAAGATAACTTTAATTTTCTGAGATGTAATAAAAACATATTTATATGCCAAAGTCAAGCCTATGAGTTCCAAAATGATGTCTGTTACATTACTTCTGTTACGATTGTCCATCTCACGTCTGTTACAAATTAATTACAATCTAGCTATATACCATGTTAATCTTATTGAAAGAATGTGTATGTTTATTCTACTACACATGTTTATTAATTATATTTGCTAAAACATCACCTTCCTATGTTTCAAAAAGTAATTCTACATTGTTAAAATTGAGAATATATATGTCCACAACACTTCTGTTACGTTCTGACTTTGGCATATAAATCTGTTTTTATTACATCTCAGAAAATTAAAGTTATCTTTTAACATATCATTCATTAAAGATTACATGTTTTGTGACCTGATGGTAAAAAAGAAATGGTTTTAGGTGAATTTTTAAAAATAAGTTCATGTCCCCATTTCAGTACCCATAAGCGTGGAATCACTCCCTCGCTCTCTCTCTCTCTCTCTCTCTCTCTCTATATATATATATATATATATATATATATATATATATATATATATATATAAAATATGTGTGTGTGTAATTAAATCAGAAAAAATGAGACTGCAATTAATAAAATAGGCGAGTGGTTGTCTTTCCGGGCCAAGGTCAGGGTCCTGAACCCCACATGAGCAGATCGTGATCATGCGTGGTCACATCACGTCATTTAGCGGGCATAGACAGACTGTAACGATTTCACCAAAACGCACCATGGTGAGTATGAAGAAGAGAAAAGGTAGATGTTGAATGTCTCGCTTTTCAGGAAAAATGGACAAACGATTATTTTTTCGTAGAAGTAAAAGGCAAGCCCATTTGCTTAGTTTGTGGGGAAGCACTTGCAGTGATGAAAAAGGCTAATCTGGAGCTTTATTACAGCATCAAACATGGCAACCTGGATAAGCTGAAAGGACAAGTGTGTGTGGATAAAATTAATGCTCTTCGGCGGAGTTTGGGCACCCAACAAGCAACATTCACAAGACCTCAAGGTAACCAAGAAAACGTTACACAGGCTAGTTTTGTGGTAAGTGAGCTAATCACTAAGAAACTGAAACCACATTCAGAAGGGGAGTTTGTGAAGGAGTGCCTTGTCGCTGCCGTGGAACTGCTCGCACCGGACAAAGTGAAACTTTTCCAAAGTGTCAGTTTGTCTCGAAGAACCATCTCTGATCAGGTTACTGACATGGCACAAGACATTGAGAAAACACTGAAGGATACTGCGAGGGATTTTCAGTTTTTCTCATTAGCCGGCGACGAGACAACAGACATCACAAATACTGCCCAATCTTGCCATTTTTGTGCGTGGGATTACAGCTGAGTTTGATACGCGGGAGGAAATGCTGTCTTTGCAAGCCATGCATGGCACTACCAAAGGTGAGGATTTGTTTGAGCAAGTTGTTTTGGCTATGAACAAATTCAACCTGCAGTTTGACAAGTTAAGTGGACTGGCGACAGACGGAGCCCCAGCCATGGTTGGTGTGCAGAAAGGATTGACTGCGTTGGTTAAAAAAAGAAATGAGTCGTCTCAGTCTGGATCCAAATGAGTTGGTTGTGTGCCACTGTATCATACACCAAGAGAGCCTGTGTGCACATTCCCTGAAGCTCAATAATGTGATGACTACTGTTGTTTCCACTATCAAATTCATTAAAAGCATTGGACTTAGCAGCTGCCAGTTTAAAGAGCTACTGAGTGAGCTTGAGTCAGAGTATGGAGACCTGGTTTACCATTGTGAGGTGCAGTGGTTGAGTCGTACAGATATGCTTGCATGCTTCTACAACTTGAGGGAAGAAGTAAAGCAGTTCATGGAGATGAAGGGCAAACCAGTCGCTGAACTCAGTGATAGCAAGTGGCTGTGTGATTTGGCCTTCATGGTGGACATTACCAAGTACCTCTCAGAACTGAATGTTAAGCTCCAAGGTCCCAACCAGCTTTTCAGCTCACTGTTTTCAAATGTGAAATCATTTGAAGCTAAACTGAAGCTGTGGCAAGTGCAACTGGAAAGGGGAAACACTGTGGACTTTCCTACTTTGCAAGAACAAAAGCCTGCTGTGACATCTGAATATGCTGGGGAGTGTGCAAAACTACTCCAGACCTTTGGAGAGAGGTTCCAGCTGATGAGAAGTTACGAGAAGGACCTGAACATATTTGCAACACCATTCAATGTGGAACCAGCTGATGTGCCTGACAACCTACAGCACGAAATCATTGAGCTGCAAAGCAACAATGAGCTCAAAGCTAGGTACAACAACCTTCCTCTGCTTGAGTTCTACAAACTGTATGTGCGTCCTGAGGATTTTCCCATTCTGAGGAGACATGCACTGAAGTTTGCATCACTGTTTGGGACAACCTACTGCTGTGAGCAGTTCTTCTCAAAACTGACCCTTGTAAAGAATTGGTTCCGCTCAAGACTGACCCAAACTTGGAAAACCAGCTGCGAGTAGCATCATCATCTGTACCATCTGACATCAGATGCCTTGCCAAAGAAAATCAGTTCCAGCCTTCACATTAGATATAATAATAAAAATTGGTAAAATATTATTATATTGTAGCATCTTCATTACATAAAATGCTCAAAGTGCTTTACATCAGTACATATAAAATCAATAAGAACACAAGACTAACAACAGAGCATTAAAACAATAAGAGGTGGATAAAATTTAAAAAGAAAATGGGAAGGTTAAAAAGGGATAAAACAGAAAGTTCCACCAATAAAGTTGCTTTATTTGAATAGTATGAAAGAAAGCTAAAATAAAATGGGCTGCATCTTAAAATTTTCAGCAGAGGTTATGAGTTAAAAAATTTAGTTTGGCCCCCACAGGATGTTATAAATCTCGAAATGGCCCTTGATAGGAAAAAGGTTCCCCACCCCTGCTGTAGGCAGACTGGCTATGTTAAATTGCTCTAGCTGTGAATGTGTGTGCATGGTGCTTCTGAGAATGGTGTCCCATCCAGAGTGTATGTATATTACTGTATCAATTACAACCCCGATTCCAAAAAAGTTGGGACAAAGTACAAATTGTAAATAAAAACGGAATGCAATGATGTGGAAGTTTCAAAATTCCATATTTTATTCAGAATAGAACATAGATGACATATCAAATGTTTAAACTGAGAAAATGTATCATTTAAAGAGAAAAATTAGGTGATTTTAAATTTCATGACAACACCACATCTCAAAAAAGTTGGGACAAGGCCATGTTTACCACTGTGAGACATCCCCTTTTCTCTTTACAACAGTCTGGAAACGTCTGGGGACTGAGGAGACAAGTTGCTCAAGTTTAGGGATAGGAATGTTAACCCATTCTTGTCTAATGTAGGATTCTAGTTGCTCAACTGTCTTAGGTCTTTTTTGTCATATCTTCCGTTTTATGATGCGCCAAATGTTTTCTATGGGTGAAAGATCTGGACTGCAGGCTGGCCAATTCAGTACCCAGACCCTTCTTCTACGCAGCCATGATGCTGTAATTGATGCAGTACGTGGTTTGGCATTGTCATGTTGGAAAATGCAAGGTCTTCCCTGAAAGAGACGTCATCTGGATGGGAGCATATGTTGCTCTAGAACCTGGATATACCTTTCAGCATTGATGGTGTCTTTCCAGATGTGTAAGCTGCCCATGCCACACGTACTAATGCAACCCCATACCATCAGAGATGCAGGCTTCTGAACTGAGCGCTGATAACAACTTGGGTCGTCCTTCTCCTCTTTAGTCCGAATGACACGACGTCCCTGATTTCCATAAAGAACTTCAAATTTTGAGTCGTCTGACCACAGAACAGTTTTCCACTTTGCCACAGTCCATTTTAAATTAGCCTTGGCCCAGAGAAGACGTGTGCGCTTCTGGATCATGTTTAGATACGGCTTCTACTTTGATCTATAGAGTTTTAGCTGGCAACGGCGGATGGCACGGTGAATTGTGTTCACAGATAATGTTCTCTGGAAATATTCCTGAGCCCATTTTGTGATTTCCAACACAGAAGCATGCCTGTATGTGATGCAGTGCTGTCTAAGGGCCCGAAGATCACGGGCACCCAGTATGGTTTTCCGGCCTTGACCCTTATGCACAGAGATTTTTCCAGATTCTCTGAATCTTTTGATGATATTATGCACTGTAGATTATATGTTCAAACTCTTTGCAATTTTACACTGTCGAACTCCTTTCTGATATTGCTCCACTATTTGTCGGCGCAGAATTAGGGGGATTGGTGATCCTCTTCCCATCTTTACTTCTGAGAGCCGCTGCCACTCCAAGATGCTCTTTTTATACCCACTCATGTTAATGACCTATTGCCAATTGACCTAATGAGTTGCAATTTGGTCCTCCAGCTGTTCCTTTTTTGTACCTTTACTTTGTAACTTTTCCAGCCTCTTATTGCCCCTGTCCCAACTTTTTTGAGATGTGTTGCTGTCATGAAATTTCAAATGAGCCAATATTTGGCATGAAATTTCAAAATGTCTCACTTTCGACATTTGATATCTTGTCTGTGTTCTATTGTGAATACAATATCAGTTTCTGAGATTCGTACATTATTGCATTCCGTTTTTATTTACAATTTGTACTTTGTCCCAACTTGGCGGCACGGTGGTGTAGTGGTTAGCGCTGTCGCCTCACAGCAAGAAGGTCCGGGTTCGAGCCCCATGGCCGGCGAGGGCCTTTCTGTGTGGAGTTTGAATGTTCTCCCCGTGGCCGCGTGGGTTTCCTCCGGGTGCTCCGGTTTCCCCCACAGTCCAAAGACATGTAGGTTAGGTTAACTGGTGACTCTAAATTGACTGTAGGTGTGAATGTGAGTGTGAATGGTTGTCTGTGTCTATGTGTCAGCCCTGTGATGACCTGGCGACTTGTCCAGGGTGTACCCCGCCTTTCGCCCGTAGTCAGCTGGGATAGGCTCCAGCTTGCCTGCGACCCTGTAGAACAGGATAAAGCGGCTAGAGATAATGAGACTGAGACTTTGTCCCAACTTTTTTGGAATTGGGGTTGTACCAAAACATCTCACACTTGTACTAGAAGAACTTGTTTTTAACGATGGAGTTAGAAAGCTGAATGTTTTACAAATACCCCACAATTTGCAAGCAAACAGAACATAATTCATACATTCCCCACAATTTGCAAATATACACATCATGCTTTACAAATACAACAAACACCTCTCAAAGAAACACAAACTGCTTTGGAAATACAAAACATGGTGTGGCAGCGGGGGCGTGGCCGAGCATTGGTTTGTGAATGGAGGGCGGGGTCAGGGAAGGTGAGTGGCCAAGTCACTACACCTGTCGTCCATTAATGTGTGTGTGTGTCTCTTGCAGTGATGGAGTATAAGAGGAGTAGGAGAGCAGAGGAGTGGTGGTTGGGACCAGAACACAACTGTATGTGTGTCTGTGTCTTAGAGTGCTCGTTTCTGTGCTGAAAAGCAACCAATAAACATGTGTTTGAGCACTAGCAACCGCCTGCTGTACTTCTGTACTCCACCCACATCAGGGAAGTTTTCACAGTGGTGCCAAAACCCGGGAGTGCAGAAGGGAGCCCATCCATGGAGTCCTTGCCATTCAAGGACCTCATTCATGCCTTCACCACAGCACAGCAGAACCAGCATCAAGCACTGATCACCCTTTGAAAGGAGCAGGAACAATGCTTCGAGGCCTTGATGCTGGCCCAGTAAGAAGACCACCAGGCGTTCCAACACTTGCTCGTGTCGGCGGGGACCTCGACCGCCACTGCAGCGGACCCTCCCCACCTCATCCTAATGAAGATGGGTTTGCACGACGATCCGGAAGCCTTCCTTGCACTCTTCGAGCAAGCAGCCAAAGCGTGGGGGTGGCTGGTTTAGCAGCGCACAGTGCGCCTACTTCCCCTGCTGACTAGTAAGGCGCAGCCCACTGCGCTGCAGCTCCCCGCCGACAGCCGGCTCATATACACAGACTTAAAGCGAGTCATTCTCCAGCAAGTCAGCTGCTCCCTGGAACAACAGCATCAGCGCTTCCGTGCGCTGAGTTTGGAGGAGGTCGGCCGGCTGTTCGCGTTCGACCAACAACTCGGGGGCACCCGCCGGCGGTGGCTGAGGACAGACGACTGCGACACCAAGGGAATTATGGACCTGGTGACACTGGAGCAGTTCATCACATGACTTCTGGAAGGAATAGCGGAGTGGGTCCAGTGTCATCACCTGGCATCGCTGGAACAAGCCATCAAGCTGGCAGAGGACCACATGTCAGCAGTTCCAACGGCAGGAAGACGTGCTTCCTCTTCTCCTTTTTCCTCTTCCTCTGTTCCCTGTCCTCGCCCTATTCCCCCACTGCGGAGGTGGGGGCCGGCTTCTCCCCAGCCGACCCGATGCACCCGTGGTGTCCTCCCGTTTTCCCCTTCTGTGTCTGTGTCTTCTCCCCCCCAGGTGAGTGACATCCATAACACCAGTGCAGAGGGAGAGCCTGGGCCGGTGTGCTGGCGCTGCGGGGAGACGGGGCATCTCCAAAGTCAGTGCTCTGCAATGGCGGTGGGAGCGGTGGTCCGGGTCCCCGATGTGCCAGAAACTACCCTCGATCGGGCCGGAGCGTATTGTATACCAGTAAGTGTATAAGAGGATATGTATCAGGCCTTGGTGGATTCCGGCTGTAACCAGACCTCAATCCACCAAAGCCTGGTGCAAGGTGAGGCACTGGGGAGAGCACAAGTGGTGAAAGTATTGTGTGCATGGGGATGTTCACAACTACCCTTTAGTGTCCATCCACATTCTATTTTGGGGAGAAAAGCATAGAGTAAAGGCGGCGGTTAATCCTTGTCTCACCCACTTGCTGATTTTGGGGACTGATTGGCCAGGGTTTAAAGAATTAATGGAACACAGCAAGAAGTGGGTCCTGCAGTAATATGTCTTGGGAAGATCCTGGTCCAGCATTGGCTGGGGAAGCTGGCACAGAGTTGTCTACGTTAGCACCATGTCAGGGCAATACATGGAGCAAGGAGCAGCCCACCCCTCCTTCCTCTCTCAGGGATTCCCTTGAGGATTTCCCGCTAGAGCAGTCGTGAGACGAGACTCTGCGGCATGCATTTGACCAAGTGAGAGTAATCGATGGTCAGATTCTCCAGCCGAGCGTGACACCGGCCTTCCCCTATTTCGCTATTATTAAGGATAGGTTGTACCGAGTGACACAGGACACTCAAACTGGCGAACAAATAACTCAGTTATTAATCACAAAGAGCCATAGGGAACTCATTCTATGCGGCTCACTTTAATCTCATGGCCAGACACTTAGGGCAGGATAAAACACTAGCCTGAATAATGGCCTGGTTCTATTGGCCAGGGATTCATGGGGATGTTCGTCAGTGGTGTGCGGCGTGCCGCGAATGCCAATTAGTAAATCCCGTGGCCACTCCAAAAGTGCCCTCTCCCTCTAATCGAGACTGCTTTTGAAAGAATTGGGATGGATCTCGTCAGGCCATTAGATTGGTCAGCACGGGGATATCGCTATATTTTAGTTCTGGTGGACTATGTAACGTGATATCCGGAAGTGGTGCCTCTCCGCAATATCTCAACACGCTGTATTGCGGACGTGCTCTTCCATATCATCTCCTGGGTCGGGATTCCGAAAGAAATCCTGACAGACTAAGGCACTACATTTATATCACGCACATTGCACAAACTGTATGGGTTATTGGCAATTCAGCCTATCCGCACCAGTGTCCATCACCCACAAATGGATGGCTTAGTGGAATGGTTTAATCGAACACTCAAAAACTTAATTTGGAAATTTGTAAGTGAGGATGTGCATAATTGGGATAAATGGCTCAAGCCCCTGTTATTTGCAGTTTGAGAGGTCCTGCAAGCCTCCATGGGTTTTTCACCATTCGAGTTATTATATGGGCGTAAGCCATGCGGCATTTTGGATGTGCTACGTGAAAATTGGGAGGAGGGACTTTTGCCTAGCAAGAACAAAATTCAATACATTCTTGACCTGCACGCAAATTCCACATACTCACTCACTCAACCCAGGAGAATTTACGGCAGGCACAAGAACATCAAGTTGGACTGTATGACAGGGGCATGTGCCTTAGAGAGTTCACACTGGGAGACAAAGTGCTCATATTATTGCCCACATTGAGCTCCAAATTAATCACCAAGTGGCAAGGGCCCTTTGAGGTCACATGGCGATTCAGAGACGTTGACTATGAGGTGAGGTGAGTGAATGGACAGGGGTGGGGCATTGCAAATTTACCACCCCAATCTGTTAAAACACTGGAATGAGGAGGTCCCCGTGGTGTTGGTAGTCCCAGAGAAGGCGGTGCAGGGGCCGGAGGTACAAAAAAAAAAATCTCCAGCTACTCTGGTCCCTTGTGGAGACCACCTCTCACTGGCCCAACTCACGAAGGTGGCCCAGTTGCAGAGGGAATTTTCCGACATGTTCTTGCCCCTACCCAGCCGCACCCACCTCATAGAACATCACATTGAGCCGCCCCCAAGGGGGGTGGTGCAGAGTTGCCCTTACCGCTTGCCTGAACACAACAAAAAGGTGGTCCAGGATGAACTCAAGGCCATGCTCAAAATGGGCATAATCCCACAGTGACTGAAGCAGCAGTGACTGGAGCAGGTCCTGGTTCCCAAGACTGATGGGTCGGTCCAGTTCTGTGTGGACTATAGAAAGGTCAATGCAGTGTCTAAATTCGAAGCATACCCAGTGCCTTGCATTGATGAGTTGCTCGATCGATTAGGCACTGTTCATTTTTACCCGACACTGGATCTATTGAAGGGATATTGGCAGATCCCAATATCCTCCTCTATCCTGAGAGAAAACGGTCTTTTCCACACCGTTTGGGTTACACCAATTTATCATGCTTCCTTTTGGGTTATTTGGGGCTCCCATGACGTTCCAGCGGCTCATGGACAGGATTCTCTGCCCTCATGCCGCCTGCATGGCCACATACCTCAACGATATCATTATCTATAGCAATGATTGGCCGCGGCACCTAGAACACCTTAGGGCCGTCCTAAAGTCGCTGAGGTGTGCGGGTCTCACAGCTAACCCAAAAACGTGTGCAGTTGGGTGGGTGGAAGTATGGTATCTGGGTTTCCACTTGGGTCATGGGCAGGTGTGTCCCCAAATTAACAAGACTGCAGTGATTGCAGCCTGCCCAAGGCCCAAGACCAAAAAGGGGGTGAGACAGTTCCTGGGGTTGGCTGGCTACTATCGTAGGTTCATACCTAATTATTCGGACGTCACCAGCCCACTGACTGATCTCCCTAAAAAGGGAGCGCCAGATCCGGTCCAGTGGATGGAGCAATGTCAACAGGCTTTCTCTAGGGTAATAGCTGCACTGTGTGGGGAGGCCACTTTTACACTCCCCTGACTTTTCTCTCCCCTTTATTTTACAGACAGATGCATCAGACAGGGGGCTGGGGGCCGTTCTGTCCCAGAAGGTGGAGAGTGAGGAACGACCTATGCTGTACATTAGCCAGAAGTTGTCAATGCGTGAAAGCAAGTACAGCACGATAGAGTGCCTAGCCATCAAGTGGGTGGTCCTCGCCATCCGGTACTACCTGCTGGGATGCCCTTTCACCCTCTGTTCAGATCACGCGCCCCTCCAGTGGCTCCACCGCATGAAGGATGCCAACGCGCGGATCACCTGTTGGTATCTTGCCCTCCAGCCATTCGAATTCGAGGTGGTCCACAGGCCAGGGGCACAGATAGTGGTGGTGGACTTCCTGTCCCATCGGGGGGAGTCTGCTGCAGGCCAGACAGCTCCCCAGCCTAAATCAGGCAGTGGGGGTATGTGGCAGCGGGGGCATGGCCAAACGTCGGTTTGTGAATGGAGGGCGGAGACAGGGAAGGTGAGTGGCCAAGTCACTACACCTGCCGTCAATTAGTGTGTGTGTGTGTGTGTGTGTGTGTGTGTTTCTTGCAGTGATGGTGTATAAGAGGAGTAGGAGAGCAGAGGAGTGGTGATTGGGACCAGAACACCACTGTGTGTGTGTCTGTTCGTGTCTTAGAGTGACCATTTCTGTGCTGAAAAGCAACCAATAAACGTGGGTTTGAGCACTAGCAACTGCCTGCCGTACTTCTGTACTCCACCCACATCAGGGAAGCTTTCACACATGGCTATCAAAAAAAAAGAAAAAAAAAGAAATACCATGTGTTTTGCAAATATAAATGCTACTTACACAGATGCAGGACAGGTTCCACAAATGTAAAGAAAGAATTTAAATAAGCAACATTTTGCATGTCTGTGTCATCGGTTTTACAAATGCATCAGAAGTATACAGCAACATATGTTATTTGTAGATGACATGATTTTTTGGTACTGTTATTCTGCTTGAACAAGTTGTACATGAAAATGCCCCAATTTTCTCACAAATAGGCTGAACAGCAAAACAGCAGGTGGGACCAAAGAGACATCTACCTTTAGCTCATTTAGCCTTCCAAAGGATTTTTCCACATCAGAGACATTATAAAGAAGAAGACATCCCACTTTAAGAATCCTGAATAGAAATCTATGGGAAAAGTTTGTAACGCCAAAGATGGTGATTGTGTGCACATATCCCAGCCCTCCCCAAAAGCCAATCGTCTGCCAAACCAGAAAATATATTAAGCCAATTGTGTTGTTGCACTGACACAACCATGCAGGTGAGCATGCATAGTAGAAGTATAGCAACCTTGTAGCAAACTATGGTAGAAGTATAACCTGTGGTAAAGAAAAAAAAAACTTTTTAAACCTTATTTTGGCAGAAAGTCACCAAAATCTTTAATCAGTTTTTCTCCGATTTGACGGGTGATTCTATACATGTTGTTTTTATGTCCTAGTTGCCACTGAAAGTGCAGTTATAACTTTCTCCCCATTCATTTACATAGGCATTTGGTCTTGTTGTCCTGACTTGACTGCCCGATGGCTGCCAAGTAGCAAGACTTGCCTATAAAGACTTTGTCCACCTCCAGTAAACATAGCTTTATAACTTTTAGTTTTAATAACATTAATAGATAATTTTTTTCAAGCTAATGTTAGTTGTGGTAAAGAGAACAATACATTATCTGTTTTATTAACACTGTTAATCACATACTGGATAATTTAATGTTTAATCTGGGAAGAAGAACATTTTGAAATATTTCATACTTTGCACAAAAAAATATAGAGCGGCAGCTACAATTACTGACACTTTTTAATGATCTTTTGGCCATTGCAAAAGTAGAAAAGACTTTCAATACGTAAATTGTGCGTGAATAGTTACTCAGACTTCCACTGGAAAAAAAAAAGTTGATTCCCGATTACTTAGCATATCAGATCACGTGACACCGTTCCACAAGCATTGACACCTTTGTCCACAGTTATCGACACCGTTCCACAATTATTGACATCCAGATGATTATTTCTAAAAATAAAAAACAGTATGTGGTATTAAGTTAACAAAACAGTTTTTATTTAAAATTTGTTTTACATAGACTTATATTTAGTACAAAATATGTTTTATATAAATATATCTGTTAAGGTTGCTGGAGGTGTGGGGAATTAGGACCCAAAAGCAGAACACATACACAGACAGTAATCCAAGAAGCGTAGTAGGTTTAATCCAGAAAAAGGCGTGGCAAAAATGTAAACAAAACTTGATTAAGAAACAATAACGAAAATAGTCCAGGCATAAAAAGAAAACATGAAACTTGACTTGGAAAACGAGGCAGGCAAAGACATGAAAAACACTTGAGGGAAAAAAGCATGAAAAAAAAACCTCTCGAGGCAAAAAATGGCTAGAGTCTATATACGAGACGTTCTGGCACTGTCTGTGGCTGAGAACAGCTTTTAAAAAGGCAGCAGTGATGATCAGGAAGTGAATGGAGGTGAGCGCTCGCTGAACGGGGAAGCAGGCAGGATGTAATTCCCGTCCCGGATCCGAGCTGACATGGAAGAGCTGCAAGCTCAGGAGCAGATGTCCAGGTCGGATCGTGACAGTCCCCCCCCCCCCCCCCCCCCAACGAGCGCCTCCAGGCACTTTAGGAAGAGCATCAGGGTGTTGCCAGTGGAAGTCAGTGATGAGGGTTGGGTCTAAGATGAACCTGGTGGGGACCCAACTTCTCTCCTCGGGACTATAACCTTCCCAGTCCACCAGGTACTGAAGTCCTCTGCCTTGCAGACGCACCTTCAGCAGCTTTTTGATGGTGGAGGCTTCACCGCCATCTATGAGCCTGGGAGAAGGAGGGGGTTTGGAGGGTGGGGACAAAGAACTGGAGACCAGAGGTTTCAACTGTAATATGTGGAACGTGGGGTGAATGCATCACATGGTGAACAGTAATGCCAGTTTGACGGAACATGGATTGATTACCTTACTGATGAGGAAGGGTCCTACGTATCTGGGAGCCAGCTTGCGGGAGACTGTTCTGAGAGGCAGATGGTGCGTGGAGAGCATGACTTGCTGCCCCACCCGGTAGGTGGGCGCCTTAAAGCGGTGTTTGTCGGCCTGCCTCTTGAATGCTAGGGTGGAGCATAGGAGTCCTCTCTGGGCCAACGCCCACGTCCTCCTGCAGCGGCGTATGAAGGTCTGGGCTGAGGGTATGGCGACCTCCTCCTCTTGGTTGGGGAAGATTAGTGGTTGGTAACCTAGGGAGCACTGGAAGGGCGAGAGACCTGTGGCAGATGAAGGCAGAGTGTTGTGAGCGTATTCAAGCCAAGGTAGGTACTTACTCCAAGAACCGGCATCCCTGGATGCCATGCATCTGAGTGCCACTTCCAAGTCTTGATTTGCCTGTTCCGCCTGGCCATTGGTTTGAGGGTGGAATCCTGATGAGAGACTACAGGTGGCCCCAATGAGTTTGCAGAAGGCCCTCCAGAACTGCGCAGTGAATTGAGGAACCCGGTCAGAGACGATGTCAGAGGGGAGTCCATGTATGCGGAAGATGTGGAGGATGAGTAGTTTGGCAGTTTCTTTAGCTGTGGGAAGCTTGGACAGTGGGATGAGGTGGACTGACTTAGAGAAACGGTCAATGACTGTGAGAATGCATGTGTTGCCACCTGAGTTGGGGAGTCCTGTGACGAAGTCCTGGGCAATGTGTGGCCAGGGTCAACGAGGAGTCGGGAGGGGTCTTAGCAAGCTGACAGGGGGCCGATTGGCTGTCTTGTTCTGGGCACATGTGTCACAGGCTGTCACGAACTCCTGGACGTCTTCCTTAATCAATGGCCACCAGAAGCGTTGTTGAATGAGTGCCAGGGTTCAAGCAGCCCCCGGGTGACAAGCCAACTTGGAGCCATGACCCCATTGCAGCACCTGGGTTCACACAGAACAGGGAACAAACAGATGGTTACATGGTATATTGCTAGAGTTACCAGCCCCAGGGTCCTGCTCCAGGGCCTTCTGCGCTAATGCCGCTACCTCAAGTAGGATGGCCCCTACCAAACAGCATGGAGGGAGGATGATTTTGGGCATTCTAGGCTCCTCCTGGTGGAAAGAGAATATCCTGGACAGGGCATCAGGTTTGGGGTTCTTGGAGCCTGGGTGGTAGGAGAGTGTGAACTGGAATTGGGAGAAGCAGAGAGACCATTGGGCTTGATGTGAGTTGAGACGTTTGGTGGACTTGAGGTATTCTAGATTTTTGTGGTTGGTCCAGACAATGAAGGGGCGCTCTGACCCCTTGAGCCAGTGTCTCCACTCCTCCAAGGCTAGCTTGATAGCCAACAGCTCTCTGTCGCCGATGTCGTAGTTCCACTCGGCAGGGGACAGCCGGCGAGAGAAGAAGGAGCAGGGGTGAACCTTGTTGTCATTGGCCCTCTGGGAGAGAATGGCTCTGACCCTGGACTCGGAAGCATCGACCTCCACAATGAACTGCTTGGCCGGGTCGAGTATGGTGAGGATGGGTGCTGTGGTGAACTTGCATTTGAGCATGGAGAAGGCTTTCTCTGCTTCCTCCCCCATTTGAACGGGCTCTTGATCAAGGTCAGCGCCGTGAGAGGTCCAGCCACTGTGCTGAAGTCACGGATGAAGCACCTGTAGAAATTAGCGAATCCCAGGAAATGCTGGAGCTCTCACCACGAGGATGGGGTGGGCCAGCCAGTGACTGCCTCAAGCTTAAGGGGGTCTATTTGGATCCTCGCTGGGGAGATGATGAACCCCAGAAACGAGATGGAGCTCTGGTGGAACTCACTTTTTTCCACCTTGACAAACAGCTTGTTCTCTAACAGGCGCTGGAGGACCTGCCAGACATGACCCCATTGTTCTTCCTGGGAGCGGGAGAAGATTAGGATGTCATCCAGGTACACGAAAACGAAGATGTTGAGATAGTCCCTTAAGACGTCGTTCACAAGTGCCTGGAAGACTGTGGGAGCGTTGGTCAGGTCGAAGGGGACTACAAGGTACTCGTAGTGACCCGTGGTGGTGTTAAAGGCTGTCTTCCACTCGTCTCCCTCCCTGATCCTGATGAGATGGTAAGCATTATGTAGATCCAGCTTGGTAAATACCTTGGCTCCCTGGAATAGTTCAAAGGCCATGGTCATGAGCGGTAGTGGGTAGCGGTTCTTGACCATGATGATGTTGAGACCTCAATAATCAATGCAGGGGCGGAGTGACTTGTCTTTTTTTCTCCACAAAGAAGAATCCTGCCCCTGCTGGGGAGGAGGAAGGGCGGATAATCCCAGCTGCCAAGGACTCAAAAATGTACTTCTCCATGGGTTGCCTTTTGACTGGAGAGAGTAGAGTCGTCCTTTGGGTGACGCCGTCCCTAGCAGGAGGTCGATTCCGCAGTCATAGGATCTGTGAGGAGGGAGGGACACTGCTCGAGTCTTACTGAAGACAAGCTTTAGGTTCAGGTATTCCGGAGGCACGTGGGAGAGGTCGGGAAACTTGCTGGCTGAAGGCTGTGGTGGCTTGGTGGGAGGCAGAACGGAGTTAGGGCAGGAAGCTAGGCAGGACTGGTTCCAGCCTAAGATGTTGTTGGCTCAGTTTAGATGGGAGTTGTGCTGCATTAACCAAGGTAATCCTAGAACGATGGGTACGTGGGGGTCATTCATGACATGAAGTTGGATGGTTTCAGAATGATTATCAGAAATCCTCAGGGTGAGCAGGACGGTGAGGTGGGTGATGGTGGTCAAGCCAGTGCCACTGAGTGTCAGGACAGTGAGAGGAACGTCAAGCGCGAGTAGCGGGATTCCCAGATGCTTAGCGCTGCAGATCAGGTTCCTGTCCGCTCCTGAGTCGACGAGGGCCTGGAGGTGGTGATGCTGGTTGTCGAGGATGATGACAGGGAGTAATGGTCGATTAGTGGGAGGCTGGTTTCGAGCGTTGCCCACCAGAGCCTCTCGATTCACTGGTGGGCTTGTCCTTTTAACGGGCAGGATCGGCAGATGTGTCCCAGCTGACCGCAGTAGAATCAGGCCCCTGTGCTCCGCCGGCACCCGAACCCGGTCTACCTGCATGGGTTCGACGGACGTGGCGGGAGATGGAGAGGAGGTGAAGCTGGGGCGAGTCTTCTCTCTCCTCCGTTGCTGGATACGGGTGTCGATACAGTTGGCGAGGTCCACGAGGCTGGAGAGGTCCGATGGCAGGTCCTGCGATACCAGCTCGTCCTTAATGGTGTCAGACAAGCCGTGCAGGAACGCGTCAGCCTGGGCGGTCTCGTTCCAACTGCATGATGCTGCCAATGTCCGGAACTCGATGGCATAGTCTGAGGTAGACCGGGACCCCTGGTGCAGCTCCATGAGTTCTCTTGCCACCTCCTGACCGGGCAAAGAGCAGTCGAAAGTTCACCTTATCTCGTCGGAGAAATCTTTGAAGTTGGAGCAGAAATGTGCATCGGTGTCCCAGACTGCTGTTCCCCACTCCCTGGCCTTGCCGGTGAGGAGCGTGATGGTATATGCTACCCGGGAGCATTCTGTGGGGAAGGCCAGAGGTTGCAGCTCTAGGATTAATGAGCATTGAGACAAGAAAGATCTGCAAGTACCTGGTTCTCCATTGTAGGGTTGAGGTGCTGGGAGTCTCTGCTCACAGAGAAAGGCGGTGGCAGGAGCTAGAGTCTGAGACAGCTGGGCAGGGGTAGGCATGGCTTGATAATGCTGCATCTGCATGGTGAGGAGGTTGAGTGAGTCTGACAAGGTGGCGAGGTTGTGATTGACTTGTCGTAGGTCTTGTTGATGGGTCCCGAGGAAAGTTCCTTGTTGTTGGACGGCCGTTCTCAGATGGGTGAATTCTGCTGGATCCATGCTGGCCAGAACGCACTGTTAAGGTTGCTGGAGGTGTGGGGAATTAGGACCCAAAAGCAGAACACGCACACAGACAGTAATCCAAGAAGCGTAGTAGGTTTAATCTAGAAAAAGGCGTGGCAAAAATGTAAACAAAACTTGATTAAGAAACAATAACGAAAATAGTCCAGGGATAAAAAGAAAACGTGAAACTTGACTTGGAAAACGAGGCAGGCAAAGACATGAAAAACACTTGAGAGAAAAAAACCATGAAAAAAAAAACTCGAGGCAAAAAACGGCTAGAGTCTACATACAAGACTTTCTGGTACTGTCTGTGGCTGAGAACGGCATTTAAAAAGGCAGCGGTGATGATCAGGAAGTGAATGCAGGTGAGCGCTCACTGAACGGGGAAGCAGGCAGGATGTAATTCCCGTCCCGGATCGGAGCTGACGTGGAAGATCCGCGAGCTCAGGAGCGGATGTCCCGGGCAGAGCATGACAACATTGATGTCGGTGCTTACGTAAATGAGGAAGTAATTCTAATGTTTGTAAACAAATTATCTGATAATGTTTAACCTGTGTCAGAAAATCTTTTTGTTCCACTCTAAGTATTTTCATAGATCACATTTTGTTAATCATTCATTGTTTGTATTAATTTCTAGTTTTGTAGTTTACCAATAAGTGTCAGGCAATTGACATTGTAACCACATGAAAATTCAGGTCAAAGGTCACATGTCATTCCTCAAACCAAAACTTTATATTTTTACATCTAAAAATATAAAATGTCTACTGATATTGTAATATGTGGTAGATATTTACAACAAACTGAAAATTCTGAATGGAATAGAAAAAGCTGAATATTTCAAGCATGTAATTTTTTCTATCCTAGGAATTTAATTCTGGTCTAATTCTGTTTATTGCAATAGGATTCCAAATACTCTATAAGCATTACATTCTGTTATGAATCAGAAAAAAAAAATTATAAAATCACAGCACTTTTAAAATACTTCATCTACTTTAACAACATTACACAAAGATCGATCATAGTTAACAGAGGGGATGGTTAGGAAACCCGGCAAACTTCAAAGGATCGTCCTATTGTTTCGTATTTGAGGTTGAACTGTACCGTGACGTCATCACGAGAGTGCACACTAACCCGGCAACAACAAACATAGTGGACGGATCTGACGACTTCTTGTTTGGGAATGATTTTAATGCTATCTTAGATATTTTATTGGAAAATTAAGAAATAGAGGAGCACTTTACGACCTCATCTGATGATGTGAGTATGAAATTTGTGCGAAAGTTGAGCCGCGCGACTGCCCAGACTAAACTCGACTAAACTTGAACTTGATCTCTTGTGGTCTAGATATCAACCAAAAATACAAGTTCATGCCTAAGATCAAGGTTTTTTTTTAAACATTTGCACCCGAACTCTTGTTTTCATGTAGTTTTAGATCAGAAACTTTGTTTGAACATCTTTCATTGTTTTGTTATAGCCATGCTTTAATGCATTGGTCTCTTTTGTTTGGCAGGTTCAATCGACAGAAATACTTTGTAATGACTGTGGGGAAAAATACCAGACCAGACATAGTTAATAGAGGCTTGTTAGAGGTTTCATGGCTTCTCTTAGGCATTTTCAGCTTAGGCACAGCGCCAAATATGGGTTTCTTTTTTGTTAGTTTTTTGGAGTGAACTACAAAAAAGCAAAAGAAAAAAAACAATTAAGACACAGGAATATTTTGAGAAAACATAGTTCAAAAGAAAGAAAAAATTAAAGTAAAGGGAAGCTCAACTAAAGCTTAGCGTTGTACGGTCTCAAACCGGTGCGCGGAGACTCACTGATCAATAACAAACAATAACTGAATACTTACATATTTCGACATCTTCAGGTGCAAAATGCTTCTCACAGGTGTAGACTGTATCCCTTTTGATCTGTTCTCTAAAATCTTGGTCTACTTCTCTTGTACCAAGCCATTACTCTCACCATTTCTTATGAGCTTCATCGCTCGCCAACGGCAGCTTAAAAATGCAGATTCCTTTGGTTCTTCTGCAAGAACCACAACCAAAAACCACACAATTTCGGCCTGGCATTTCTGGAAACTTGAATAAAGTTTTGCTAAAGTAAAGAAATCTAGGAAAATATTGCTCACTTGAAATACTACTTTCTCGGTTCTCCCCTCTACTAACTCTGCTAGTGTGCATTCTCAGGGTCACGTGATCAAGCCTAAGCCATAACAAAGAGTTATCCCTTTGAAGTTTGCCGAGTTTCCTAACCATCCCCTCTACTAACTCTGGATCAATATATAACAGTTGTAAATGTCACTTAATTCCACAGGGTGTTGATAATGGTGGATACCAGTGAAAGTGATCACTATCATCAACACCTCACGTGACTTCTCAGATGTGCGTTCAGATACAAAATGGCGACTGTCAAATGAAAGAGTAAGAAACAAAGTAGGTTCTGAGAAGGATATGAAATATCGGTGAATTTGAGAAGTTAAAACATGTCCATGATCTTTCCACCATGCTTACCTGCGATGATAACGTATGGGTTTTCCTCAACTTCCTGATCGTGCTAAAAAAAATTCCATCTCCGGTAATGAGCTGTATCATCAGACAACAAGATCGGGGGGTCTTCCGGTTGATTAATTAACCAATAATAACTGTTGTAACTGAAACTCACCTTTGTAATCTTGTTTTTTATTGGTAAATCTGAAAAGGTGTCAATAATTATGGACTGTCAATAATTGTAGCCGCTGCTTTACAGCATTATCCAGTAACTTTTAACACTCTTGAAATAAACGTTTCAAGAAGAAAACATTTTTAGCAGCTTTCTAACTCCATATTAAACGTCAACAATACGGCCTAGTAATAACTAGCCATGCACCATTTTATTTGTCCACTAGATGTGAGTGTTTCATATAGTAATTGTTTTCTGCCTGGTGCAACGCAGATGGGAATTATTAACCATAGAGCACGAAGAGGAAAAGAAATACAAGGGTGAGAAAATAATACAAAATACACATAAAAAGCAAACTATTTGTCTTCAGAGGTTTATTTTTAAATACTTAAAATATACTGATAATTACAGAGTCTAACAATCTTTTTATCCGCCATCATTCTCTTGCATGTTAAAGGGCTCCGCAGAGGATTTTTGTTTGTTTTTCCCCAAAGTAAGGAACGGAGAGTGGGTCTTTGTCATAATAATAATAATAATAATCAATGAAGAAAACCTAATGTTATTAGCATTTATTCTAATCGCTTAAGGGGAGTAGGTGGTTAAATTAACAAGTACACTATGTGCGTGACGTCGCTGCGATGTGGGCGGGGCTAATCACAGGAGTAGGGGGGAGAGATTTGATTTTAAAAATGATACTTTATTATAATGTGCAACAGAACAGACAAAAAAAACCTCAATCAGTATGCACTAAATACACAGAAGTATTTTAAAAAATGAATAAAAACATTTACAAAAAATGTGCAAAGTGTAATTCATTGTCAATGACAGTCCATAGAGCTTGTTTGCAACACCATATATCTTCAAAAGTCTCCATGTCTTGCATTAGTTTGTAAAACTGGAAATCAGTCAACACTCTAGCCTTAACTAAAGCCGGAAATAAAACTACTGCATCACTACCAGGCTGACAGTTAACCTTGTTTTTCTGACTGGCATATATTGCCATCTTGGCTTGATCTAAAAGAAAATTCAACAGCTTACATACATTCTGCCTGCGTCTCACATATCTAAATCCCAAAATAAAAGTCTCCGTGGAGAATTCTTCACTAAAACGACTGAACAAATACTGCAGAATAAGGAACAAAGGCCTCAATCTTATGCAGTGCAAGAAGGCGTGGTAAATGGTTTCTCTTTGAAAACAAAAAGGACATTCCTGTCCAACCTCTGGGTTTAAAACTAAGGCTACATCCACAGGACAACGGCAACGAGATGTTATTTAAAAAAATATCGCGTCCACATGGGCAACGATCAGTAAAATATCAGGTCCATACGGCAACGCAACGCTTGCTGAAAACGATGCAATACACATGCCACACCTCTAGGGGCGCTGTAAGACGGTCCCATCGGAGACACCAGAACAATAGAAGTAGTAAGGATGCATGCGCATAAACTATTATGCGCGAGACTTCGTATTAGCCACAAAGTCAGAAAAATCTGTTCGTAAAATTACATTATAAATGACCAAATACAATGAAAAGTATTTTTCCAGTCTCACCTGTGAAAGGTAATCCCATGTGATCTCGTTTGGACGGTAAGCCTGTTGGTACAGTTAAACGCAGCACATGAATGAGGCATCTTTATTCTCCGCTTTGACCCATCCAATATGGCGGCGAGGATGACGTATGATTCTACGCGGAAGGCGGCGTCTTTAATGATCCGGAATAAATTGAATGCTACACGTTGATGGATTAATTTGTTGTTCTACGCCCTTTTTGAGGAATGTATTGTAGGACTTAAACCAACATCTGAAGAGGTGAGATCACTCCTTTTTTTCCCTATTTTTGCTGGCGGGATTGACTCTGCCCTCAGGGCTATTCTCTCTCTCTCTCTCTCTCTCTCTCTCTCTCTAACTTTGCACCATTACACAATAAATATTCACAGTGAAAATATTTTGTAAGCGCGTTTCATGAACCAAGTTATAGGATTTGTTGACAACTCGCATCGAGTTCGTTACACTTCTACCCGGCGTGAAGCACACGTGGTTGTGACGTCATCGTAAACAAATCCGTTCTACTCATCCAGACGACTTCACAACGGCAACGTTGCCAGATCTTTCCACTCTGGAACCCGTTCTCAAAAGATTGCGTTTTGGGGCACCCAAAACGCCGGTGCCGTGTGGACGCCAGGCCGAAACGATAAACAATTGTATCGGATTCACCTGCATCTGTTGCCGTGTGGACAGGGCCTAAAACAAAGGCATTGACAGCCACAGCCCCATGAAGAATTCTCCACTGCAAATCACCCACTCTCTTAGCTAACGGTGGTTTATAAAGTGCTCTCCATTCAGGTCTCACATCAGGGCTCAGTTTAAGAACAGTGCGCCAGGGTGTGTCAACCTTATTCTCTAATGTTCTTTTGTGAAAACACTTTTACACAAGCAAGATACAACTGTTTTCCAGTAACAACACTCAAACATTGTAGTTCGACTCCTGGATGATAAAAACGGACCAGCACTCCCATCCAAATTGGGTGAGAGTACCAGCCCAGGAAAAGCATAATTCTCATTAGGATGCAACACGCCTGCACAGTAATCCTCGAGTAGTTTAGTCTCACTTGAAGCGCAAATAGCACGCCACTTCTCCAGGAGCTGTGATGTCATCCAGTGAGACCTTAAAGTGCTAGTCTAACAAAAATGACATCACTCCTGGAAATTATACCTTATAAAACTCATCTCATCTCATTATCTCTAGCCGCTTTATCCTTCTACAGGGTCGCAGGCAAGCTGGAGCCTATCCCAGCTGACTATGGGTGAAAGGCGGGGTACACCCTGGACAAGTCGCCAGGTCATCACAGGGCTGACACATAGACACAGACAACCATTCACACTCACATTCACTCCTACGGTCAATTTAGAGTCACCAGTTAACCTAACCTGCATGTCTTTGGACTGTGGGGGAAACCGGAGCACCCGGAGGAAACCCACGCGGACACGGGGAGAACATGCAAACTCCGCACAGAAAGGCCCTCGCCGGCCCCGGGGCTCAAACCCAGGACCTTCTTGCTGTGAGGCAACAGCGCTAACCACTACACCACCGCGCCGCCCCCTTATAAAACTAGACATGTTAAATAGTTTACTGTCTAAATTGTATTTTAATATAAGACCGGGAACATATTCTATTTAGTTGGTAAAATTGGGTTGGGCGGCATGGTGGTGTAGTGGTTAGCACGGTCGCCTCACAGCAAGAAGGTTCCGGGTTCAAACCCAGCAGCCGGCGAGGGCCTTTCTGTGTGGAGTTTCTGCCGGGTGCTCCGCTTTCCCCCACAATCCAAAGACATGCAGTTAGGTTGACATGGGGCGGCCTTGGGCTGAGGTGCCCTTGAGCAAGGTACCGAACCCCTGACTACTCCCCGGGTGCTCTGGGCTGCCCACTGCTCTGGGTGTGTGTGCGCGCGCGTGTTCACTGCTTCAGATGGGTTAAATGCAGAGGATGAATTTCACTGTGCTTGAAGTGTGCATGTGACGAATAAAGGTTTCTTCAAAATTTAGCTCTTTGAGTCTGCCATAACATGAATGTGTTACTGTTAAGTCAAAGGCAGTGATGTCATATGCACAATGCTTTAAAGTTTGTGGCATTTCTGGCTTTGTCTGCTTTGCAATTTTTTTTTTATTTAATTTTTTATTTTTTAATTCCACAACAAAACTAAAACCAAAGCATGTGTCCTAAGAGGTGTCGTTCAAGGCTGTTCAAGTGTAGCAGATAAAAAAAAGTGGAATTTTGATCCATTATAGCCCAAAGTCGGCAGGACACTTACAGAATGAATGGATTGGATTTGTACAGATAAAGAGAGGTAACTTCAAGTGTTTAGCCTGTTGCTTGAATTTATTAGTTGTCCTTAATCTTTTATCCTTTTAACTGATAGCAGTTCTGAAGTTTTATACAAGGCTAAATAATGACAGTAATTAGGTACTTTCAGTGCTAGAGCCGGCAGGAGCGGGTGGTGCGTTGTGTCATACACATTGTGTGCAGCAAGCGTGCAACAACCAGAAATTTGTTAGAGATCACCTCCAAACATAAAACTACAACCTTTTCTGGTTCTAACAGTAACATAAAAGGATGGCACACACCTTTTACGTGTAGTCTAGAGCAGTGTTTCTCAACCACTGGGCCACAGCCCTTTTTTTCCAAGTTGAAGTTAATTTTTACTCATAGTAGGGTACAATTGCTGGGTTGCATTCGATGTCACATTAAGCTATGGTCACACTACAGCTCGCGATGCTTTGCGATGGGTTACTGATGAAAATGAGACATTTTGATGGTGACATATACGTGAGCTAAAAGCTGTGGTCACATAGCAGGTGGACACTTGATTGTCGCATCTTTGCGTGCTTGAGTCTGGCGCAGCTCAAGCAGCCGCGCATGCTCACAGAGCACGTTGTGTGCGCTCTTGGAACCCAGTCATTATAGTAAAACCTGATGCTGATTTGAGCGTAAATCAGCGCAGATAGGAAGCTGTTTTCACAGAGGCTTTGTGAAGTATTATCATTATCACTGTCACGTTTGTTTTTGAGCCATGTTTATAACGCTGTTTAATACTCTGCTTTATGATTCTGCTTTTATAAAACAAACAAACAAAAAACACTTGGAAGATGGCTCTGGACACTTACCTTTATGCCTTTATGTCTGAGGACTACAATTGACTTGCTAACTTTAGGACTGCACTTGTCATGAACAGTTTTGCACTCAAGTTTCCATCAATTAACAGTTTATAATTTCAATAAAACAGACTTCATGTTAAAACTATAATGATTTTCCTGGTTTCACATTTATACTTTGTGACTTTATATATATTCTCAGTTATAGAAGCAAGTTATTTATAATCACACTATCTGTCATCACCCAAATGAAGATGGGTTCCCTTTTGAGTCTGGCTCCTCTCAAGGTTTCTTCCTATTGTCGTCTGAGGGAGTTTTTCCTTGCCACCGTCACCACAGGCTTACTCATTGGGGATAAATTAGGGATAAAATTAGCTCATATTTGAAGTCTTTAATTTTCTGTAAAGCTGCTTTATGACAATGTCTATTGTTAAAAGCACTATAAAAATAAACTTGACTTAAATATCACACCTGCTAATACACACTCTTCCTGCACTTAGATTCGTCTACCGCCGTCTATCTTGTAGTGTCCTGATCCCCAGATCTTTAACCGAGCCACATATAAGAAGTTGTACACCTCCGTGCTCTTCCAGGTTTTCATCTGTTTGACTGTGTAGAATGATGTCTGCAGCACCAGGTAGTGTGAGATGTCTGGGAACTCAACGGATGGATAATTTTCCGACTCTTAGGAAAAATCCTTCTTTGTTGCTGTGTAACCACCCATTGAGTGGTTTCTATATCCACTTCTTTGGTGTGTACTTCCTGGTTTTAATAACTTGCTTATTTGCTGTACACAAACATGGCAATAAGTTCTTGTTACCCACTAACCGATGTAGGGTATTATGGCTTAACAGGGAAAGCCCATCCCACTCCATTGCCCAATCAACCGCATTCCCTGCATCGCTGTGCATCTCTTGCAGGAGAATGATGTCTAAACGTTTATGTTTTAATAATTCATAAAGCTCTGCCCTCTTCAACCGGTCCCTTGCTCCATTCTTATTTAGGGAAGCGATACGAACCTCGCCCATGAGCAAAAGCAAAAAAGGAAAAACTGGTACATCATTTTAAATAAGTTATAATTATTTTTTTCCTGTTTCATACCAGAATGGAATGCTTATAGAGTATTTGGAATCCTATTGCAATAAATAGAATTAGACCAGAATTAAATTCCTAGCATAGAAGAAATTACATCTACTACGTATTACAATATCAGTAGACATTTTATACTTTGGTTCGAGGAATGACATGCAATCTTTAACCTGGATTTTCATGTGGTTACAATGTCAATTGCCTGTTGAAATTTATTGGTAACCTACAAAACTAGAAATTAATAAACAACAAATGATTAACAAAATATGATCTATGATTTGACGACACAGGTTTAAACACTGTCAGTTCATTTGTTTACAAACATTAGAATTACTTCCTCATTTATGTAAGCGCCAACATCGATATATTTATATGAAATATATTTTGTACGAAATATAAATCTCTCTCATCTCATCTCATTATCTCTAGCCGCTTTATCCTTCTACAGGGTCGCAGGCAAGCTGGAGCCTATCCCAGCTGACTACGGGCGAAAGGCAGGGTACACCCTGGACAAGTCGCCAGGTCATCACAGGGCTGACACATAGACACAGACAACCATTCACACTCACATTCACACCTACGGTCAATTTAGAGTCACCGGTTAACCTAACCTGCATGTCTTTGGACTGTGGGGGAAACCGGAGCACCCGGAGGAAACCCACGCGGACACGGGGAGAACATGCAAACTCCACACAGAAAGGCCCTCGCCGGCCCCGGGGCTCGAACCCAGGACCTTCTTGCTGTGAGGCGACAGCGCTAACCACTACACCACCGTGCCGCCCCATATAAATCTATGTAAAACAAATTTTAAATAAAAACTGTTTTGTTAACTTAATACCACATACTGATTTTTTTTTATCAATAATCATCTGGATGTCGATAACTGGACAAACATGCTGATAATTGTGAAACGGTGTCACGTGATCTGATACGCTAAGTAATAGGGAATCAACTCATTTTTTTCCAGTGGAAGTTTGAGTAATTATTCATGCACAATTTACGTACTGAAAGTCTTTTCTACTTTTGCAATGCCCAAAAGATTAAGGTGTCGATAATTGTAGCCGCCGCTCTACTCCACGAGAAACAGTTTCCAGAAACAAAACAATTGCACTCTGTGTGCTCATACAAGCTGCAGATAGAATTTTATCATGCCTAACAATCTCTCCGACAGCTAAACTACATTCTTCGACGCTGGCGCTGGACGTTATTTTAATGCCATGTCGCCGCGTTAGAGATTCAAACTTCCCTGTACCTGAGGCTGCCATGCTCCCAGCACAGCAAACTGCCCCGGTAAGAGAAAATACCGCACTGAACACACCAGAATCCCAAAATTATATAAAGTCCATCAAAACACAAAATACACCATATATCTAATCAAAAAAGGAAATAGAGAAGGAGGAATGGATCAGTAATCCTAACACAGCGACCACATTCAGCTCTCACGCTCTGGCTCCACCCACCCACTCGCTCAGCGTGCGCGCGCACAGAGAGAGAGAGAGAGAGAGAGAAAACAGCGCTATCGTCTCATTCAGCATCAGTTATGGAAGGTGCTTATCCCGACGTGTATGTTTGTACAATTTGTTTATTTGGAATATTTTTCAGCCTTTCACGCCATGTTATCTCCAACTAAATTGAACTGAAGTGTAACCCATTAAAGTGGGCTGATTCTGAGAAGGCTGTTATGGATAGTTTAAACGATTATGAGGAGACCTGTAAAAGCGAGGAAATAATAATGGACATCTGAGAGAGACGTATGTAAACATATATATGCATATATTTTTTTCCTTAATTGAATCAAAGTGCATGACAGAAGGACGGAGGACACGCATCTGTTTATCAGAAACCTGTTAGTCTGTTATCATCTCTCAAAAGGACTACTGAATCCAGCTACTGTAAATCGTTTTGTGAAGTGGATCATCGTGCGTTCTGTGTACAATCCTAATTCATTCCTCTACTATTGAAACCGTGTGTGTGAAAGAGAACTCCTTTTATCATTTATTTCTTGGCTCAGTGTGAAATTCTGCGCCACTTTGTCTTCAGAGTGTTACAGAGCCGCTTGGGTTTCATACGCTGTTGTGAAGTTTTACGGTACGTCCTGAAGGTTTGCCTCAGCAGCTAATAATTTCAGCAGCATGGCCTTGCCTGATAATTCCAGTGGCATTTCAGAGGAGCTGGCCTTTCCAGAGATTATTGAACTCAATGTAGGGGGCCAGGTATACATAACTCGTTACTCAACTCTCACTAGTGTTCCTGACTCGCTTTTATGTGAAATGTTCAGCCAGAAAACTGCCAAGAGCCTGGCACGCGACACCAAGGGTCGCTTTTTTGTTGACCGTGATGGCTTCCTGTTTCGCTATATCCTAGACTACATGCGAGACCAGCAACTTGTTCTGCCTGACCATTTCCCAGAGCGAGGGAGACTACAACGCGAGGCTGAGTATTTCAACCTTCCTGAGCTAGTCAAGTTTCTGGCTCCAAAGATCAGCAAGCAGAACTCACTGGGTGATGATGGATGCCAGAGTGACCCAGAGGAGTCATCACCCAGTGCCGATGCTAGCCGGAACTTGACATCTTTGGGGACAGCGACCTGCAGCACCCTAGGAGCCAGTGACGGCAAGCGCACTGGGTTCATCACTATTGGCTACCGAGGCTCCTACACATTGGGCCGTGATAGCCAAACTGATGCCAAGTTCCGGCGTGTAGCCCGGATCATGGTATGTGGGAAGACATCATTGGCCAAAGAGGTTTTTGGAGAAACCCTGAATGAAAGCCGTGACCCTGACCGGCCACCAGAGCGGTACACCTGTCGCTACTACCTGAAGTTCACTTTCCTTGAACAGGCTTTTGACAAGCTGGCTGATGCTGGTTTTCACATGGTGGCATGCAACTCGACAGGCACATGTGCTTTCACACATGACCAAACTGATGACAAGATCTGGACCAGCTACACGGAATACGTTTTCTACCGTGAGTGAGACCACATCCGTGTTCCTGACCCTTCTCCTCCCAAATCCACTTGCCCCTCACTGAGATTGTGCTCCCTTAGATGCAGACGCTTCTAGATCACCATCCCAAACCTTCAACCAGACTTGCCCTTTATGCATCTTGTCATGGTTTACCACTTCCCCTCTCTTCAAACCAACTCTGTCCCCTCAGCTAGAAACAGCTTCTGATACTTGTGTAACCATGTCTGGCCTTTGTGAAGTACTCCGTCATCCGTCAGGGTTTCGATTTTGTGGTGTTCTCTTGCTTTTAAACTAGCAAAAGCCTATCTGAAAGGGCTTGGAAGGGGCCTCTCTGTATCTCCAAGTAGCTTTGGCACCAAACTATTAACAGTGGCATTCTTCTCATCAGACCATCACATAAGTGGACATTCATAGCCTTCTTGAATGTTGGTAATCTGTAGTGACAAGTCATTCAATCATTCTAATGTTAAACTAAATATTTTGGGATGGAGCCATTAGGAAACCAGCAGGTAGACAAGATAAACGAGAAATCTGGTTCAGGATGAACCAGAAGTCTAATCTCTTTGATTGCGAGACAAGCATGCCATTCTTAATCTGCAGTGTGACTGCATGTAAATAAGCTAGAGTTGCCACTATGGCACAAGAAAATCAAATGACTTGCCATGTTTAGTTTCTGTCAATCCACAGCAAAGTGTGTTCATGAGAAAAGAAATTAATGTTATGCTGTCATAATTCTAACTAGAACAAAGTGTTACACCAGAAGGGGAATTTGCCTTTTTGCCAAAGCACATCAAGGGCTGAACTCTGAGCAGAAGGCCATGGAACATGCAGACAAAAAAGGATTAAGGTGTTGCCTGAAATCTGCTCACGAGAGCCTTTTGAGATGTACTGATAGTGACATGAAGCATTTTGTGTTATTTGTGCTGCAAAGAAAAATGCTAATCAAAACATTTCATTTTCCCCCTTTTTTGACACTTCAGTGTCTTGTTTCCAGCCACAATCTTTGTTATGCCTTTTAAGGATTTTTTTTTAATTTCCTTACCACGTGTACTGTATGTAACCTTACAGCATTTCACATTCTTTCTTTGTAACACAACAGATACTGCAGTTGTATTAGTATATTTTCTTTTTGGTTGAGTTAATTATTTAGTGCTTAACAGATATATGTAAGCAAGTAAAGTCAGAAAAGTTTCAGTTAAGTGAATACTTGTTAGCAACACAGCAAATTCTAAGGAGTATCAAAGGGTGTGGGGGAAATAAAAACAAAAACAATTGAAAGCAGATGGAAAATACATTTTCAGGTCCACCCTCAGGATAATTATGGATTTGCACAGCAGTTGTTACCTCAGATCTTGAAAAAGTATAAAAGGCACAAATAATGATATGGCTATTTGAGTAAAACCTTTTCACGTAATGCTTTCATTAGGCAGATTCTTGCCGCACATGCTATTGCCTGACAGGGAAATGTTTACATTGAGCCACTCATTTCCTTAACTAGGATATCCTATTATCCTTTTAGTTAATTATTTTCTAGTGAAGACATTCTGTGTTGTTAGCAGCAAGTTAGCAAAAAAAGTGCTAAAAACAGCATGAATAAATCAGCAGTTTCTGTAATGTGTGGTGAATTAAAAGTACCAACCAGTTGTGTATTACTCTATAGAATCACAGTTCTCAGTATCTAATCACTAAAATTGCAGAAGGAAAATAAATAATTTGGTTAATAACTTAGGACCTAGATGTGAAACAAAACCAACAGGTGACATACAGTCTCATATTATTTAAATCTGCCTTGAGGATGATGTTACTATGTATGTAGTTAATGGTTGGGATGGAAGCATTAAACTGGATTATCATGCACATCTCTCCTGAACATATGTCTCCTCTTTGCCACATGCTCAGCATTTGTCAAGCTTGCTCCTGCTTATCCCTCTTCTCTTGTTTTATCTTGTTTTTCTTTGGTGACTTCAAAGACAGAATAAGGGAAAGGCCAGAATAGAAATGAGGGCAAACAGATAATTGGCTCCTTCACAAAAGATTACCCAGTCCTGGTAATTAATTAACCAACAGTATATAGTCAATGAAACAGTCATTATTTAATTTGAATTGGAGTAAGGACAGCATGGTAGTGCAGTTGCCATCTCACTATACTGGCATCCCATCCAGAGTGTGTTCCTGGAAAAGCTTCCAGATCCATCGCAACCAGGATCACTGCAGTCACTAATGATTAATGAATTAATTTTCCTTTACTAAATATACAAAGCTATTTGTGTGATCTCTGAGGCAACATTTATGTTACAGAAAACTAACCACTTTTGGCTAGCAAACACATTTAGTCAATTCACAAATTATTCCAACATATCAAATTTATTCACATTTTATGGCTTTTTTTTTTAAGAGTGGAAATTTAAGAACATCTTGTTTTCATGGGAGATTTGGTGTACCATTTTAATTATGCTCATTAACACTGTTTATTGTAGACAAAACATTCTCAATTTCTGGCAGTTAATACAATACCATAACATTGGCCACTTTCTTTTGGCAAGCATAAAATACTTATTAAATAATAAGTATTTTATGCTTGCCAATAATATTTAATGATTGTTTATTCATTTCAGTTATTTATGGAGTGTTGTGTAAAAACTCTTGTGATACTAATTCTCTGATCAATGCATACTAAACATGTTTGGACAACATTCTAAAAATGTCTTTTTTATGTAACAAGTATATGTTTCCAATTTTTAAAAAATAATTCCATTCATCCCATTGCCTATATTTATAGGAAGTAAACAACCCTCTGCACCTACTATGATACATCACACTGTCTCTGACTTAATTAAGTGCATTAATCAAATTATATGCAGTTATGGCAGTGTCCTTGGTAGGATTAGGCTTTAACAAGTAGTTAAAACCAATAGCTCAAACATCAGTGTAATAAAAAAAAATGTCATCTAAGCATGTTTGTAATGAATTCAGTCTAGCCTACTGCTTGGCTTTCTGCAAATAATCATCTGATTCACATGTGTTTATTCACAGTTAACCGCCATTTGCAAGGAAATGTTCCTTTAATCTGGCAGCATATGTACTGAACAGAATGCCTAAATTATTCCATTAAAGACTCACAGTTTAATACCAAACCCTGTGCTGCTGGATGTTCTCAGAAACGCAGTGATTCCTAGATTCTATATGCCACAAGGAGACCTTAAAAAAAAAAAAGCCCAGCGTGTCACCTATGTACTTTTCAACTGCATTTCAACTGTTGAATTCTAGCACAGTTGAAGGAACAAGAAAAACTTTGTAGAAGAAATTACCTTTAAAGCAGATGGTTCACTCTGTCAACACTAATTGTATTTCCCTTATTGAAATTAATTAATCAATCAGTCAGTCAATCTTCAGTAACCTCCTGGGCAGGGTCATAGCAGATCCTGAGCCAATCCTGGTAAAAGGAACGCAGCCCATCACCGGGCACCATGCACATACGTACATTCATGCACTCATTCACACCTGTTGGGCAATCTAGCATAACCAGTCCACATAGCTGCATGTTTTTGGATAGTGGAAGGAAACCTGAAAACTCTGAAGGCGACCCACACAAACAGAGGGAGAACATGCAGAACTCCACACAGACAGTAAACTGAGTTTAGGGTTGAACCAAAACCCTGGAGTGAGCAATGCTACTTGCTGTGCCACCATGCCCCACAACCTCACCCTGAGTTAATGAATGAAAGAACAAACAAATAAATAAATCAAAGAAAATGTCAGGGAGCGAACCAGTTTCTTCCTTCCTCCCTTGATAGCTATGAGCACAAGCAAAGCTGAAAGCAGCCCAAATAAATGTGCCAGCCTATTAATTACCTAGCATTCAGCAGCTCTGTGTCAACAAGCACAGCAAGAGTACAAGCAGGCTCGCCAGCTCAGGGTGTGCAAGGCATGAATGGATGAGGCTTGTTTTTTATTGCCCTCTTTTTTTTTTTAAAGTATGTGCAGCTGTCTGAGCCCAAATGGTTTGATAGAACTTCCCTTTAGTTTTTCTCCCCTTTTGTCCTATAGACATTATCCCTAAGATATGCACCTCATGTATGCTGCAGTCACTTAAATCTGTAGCTTGTAATGTTTAAAAGTAACTCTAGACCTGTAATATTCATATAATTTGTATGATACCTAAGCTTCTGTTTACACTTTTCTGGACAGAAACTAGCTCTTCCTCCAGAGAACAGTGTTGCATAGTTCTGCCACTTTTCCCAAATATGCATGCAGGAAAGTGAGTGCTCTTTAAATTACAAACCGCTTCTTGAACCCTCATGTTCCATTCACTGAGCCATGTTATTTTATGACAAAGCACACAGATATATTTTTTTTCTGAACTACTAACAATAAGTGATATAAATGATATCAGGTGTGAATGAAGATATGGAGACAAATACAAAAATCAGTTTCTTATTAAAAAAGAACAACACTTAATACAGAGTCCATCCATCCATTATCTGTAGCTGCTTATCCTGTCCTACAGGGTAGCAGGCAAGCTGGAGCCTATCCTAGCTGACTATGGGCGAGAGGTGGGGTACACCCTGGACAAGTCACCAGGTCATCACAGGGCTAACACATAGACACAGACAACCATTTATGCTCACATTCACACCTACAGTCAATTTAGAGCCACCAATTAGCCTAACCCGCATGCCTTTGGACTGTGGGGGAAACCGGAACACCCAGAGGAAACCCACACAGACACAGGGAGAGCATGTAAACTCCACACAGAAAGGCCCTCGCCGGCCACTGGGCTCGAACCCAGGACCTTCTTGCTGTGAGGCGACAGTGCTAACCACTACATCACCCTGCCGCCCCAATACAGAGTCTCAGGTCAAAATTAATTATAATAAGGACTTTTATTTTGCATGTTTGCTTTGTGCTGAAAAGAGAATGATGGTTGACCCACAAAGCTACAGAAGATCATGAGAATGCATGTTATTCACGTTATTCCCTGATTCCCTGAGAGAGAATGTGAGTGTATGACACATAAGGGCAGCTGGGGGGAAGGTATTTCTAATTAAAGGAAAGCAGAGACAGAAAAACAATGTAAAGTAATCTATTGTGGTGGGGAAGTAGGTTGGCTGATCTGAGAATTTGGAGATTTTTCAATCAGTTCCTTCTGTTTATTCACCTTCACCCCCACTAACCACTTATACTTCCTCTCCTCTCCTCTCTTCTCCATGTCTTCCCTTTTCTGAAATTCTTTCTCTGCATCCAAATTTAAAATCCAGTGCAGCAACATGCGCCTTATTATCCAAGTATTACCAACCAACAGATGTTTGAAAATCTCTCTCTGACACTCATCCACCTCCAAGAAATGGTTGTATCATGCGGTATCTTGCTGGCAAAACCCAATCTATTACAATTTAATAGTAAATAATAATTTAACAGGAAGCCAGAAGGAAAGCAAGCATAGCATATTCACCACATGGCAACTCTGGAGTCTAATTTTCATTCTGGTTTCATTCTGATCAACAATTGGCCAAGCCCAATAAGACCTGCAAAGCTGAGCAGCTGTCTTTTGTCTGCCTGCAATAACACAACCAGTAATCTAATATTCTACACAGTATAGCATGGGTCAGAAAATGAAAAAATTTTAACAGTGCACAAACAAAGGGGGCTTGCGATTTTTTTCAGTTAAATTAACGAAGTACATCATAGCACATCTCTCTCTCTCTCTCTCTCTCTCTCTCTCTCTCTCTCTCTCTCTCTCACACACACACACACACACACACACACACACACACACACACACACACACACACACACTAGGTATAGTAAGTATTTGTACATCCAAAACAGTATGGGCACCTACCACCATACTGAATCACACCATAAATAATGGCCCTGGGGAGAAAGTATATATATAGGAATCAAAAGCTAAAACATATTCACAGTGAGTATAATTATCTTCATTGTTTGGACATACAAAAAAAGAGAAAAAGATCAGAAACTAGATTAAACAAACAAACAAAACCCTAAACATATATAAAAAGCTATGAAAAGCTGTTATATGCTCATCATTAGTTCTAGTTGTGGTACAGAAAATGTACTGGCCTCAATGGGGAGTTTAACCATTGTGGTGGGGAAGGAAGTGTGGGAGGTTACTTAATGTGGGAGGTGGGGAAGGAAACTGAAAGGAGACATACTGATTGTCACCATCCATGGTGTTTCTGTAGCTGGTTCAGCATTATCAGTGCATGTTTGGATAGCTTTCCTCTATGAAATCAGTGTGAGGGAAAAGATAGCAGTGTCATAGCTCAAAATTCAGTTAGTTCAGTGGTACTCAATTCCCTTAGACTCCAGGAATTGATGCCAACCTGGGAACACATGCACTTTTGATTTTGCACTATTATTTTGTTGGATGTCCTAGGTGCTCATGGTGAAACAGTGTAGTACAGTGATTAGAGTGTAGTGTTATATATTTTTATTGGTTAGTATGGCACATACAGCTCCTATGTCTTCTGCTGCCATGAGAAGACCTTTTGTCACTCCACTAATGAGCTGCCAGCTGGGGAAGCCTGATGCACTTATCTCTCTCCAGCTGTGAGCATTTGGGATTAACACAACTCAGGAAGCAGATGTACTTGTTCTTGTTTTGGTGGATTCCTGTGGTGTCACTCTCCATGGTTCTGAATCCATATATCCTCTCCATGATGCTAATTTTTTATTAGCTACATTTATTGTGTAGCTAGACTCATTGGATGTTTTATCAGGTAAAACTACCATATAGATGTGCTATAATGACTATAGTACTGATTACAGCCAATTTGTCAGCCGCTCTCAAATCCATCAACCAGGAGAAATGGATTGCTACTGAATAGATATTATTTGGGTGGTGGACCATTCACAGCACAGCTGTGATGCTTCAGTGATAGTGACAGGGTTGTATGTGGTGCTGGTAATAGTATCATGTATCAAGTGCAGCAGCTGGCCACTATTAAACATACTTACATTCACCATAACAGTCACTATATCTAAATATTATAATTAATCTTTTTCTATACATAGTTTGTGTTAATTGTCCTTTATTCTTTACTAGCATGAGTTTCTAACCATTGCAATGCTGTTAGCTTGTTATTTTGGTTGGACTGTTTCTCAGCACTTTCTCAACAGTAACATTTGTATATCCCCATTAACAATTTCCTCCCTTAAATCTGAATACATGCACATACATGTATGAAAGATCTGCTATTTTTAAAAATTTGTTGTCTACCTCAAATTTTATAAGAATATGTACATTTACATGTACATTTACCATATAAGGCAAAGAAGCATGAGGCAAAGACCTGACCATCATACCCATATATTCTTGTTGCTATGGCTCCACTCTTCTAAGCTTTCTACTAAATTGTGGGACATTGCTGTTGGGATTTGTGCCCATTCCGCCATATGAGCATTAGTGAGGTCAGATACTGATATCCTGGGCACTGGTACTTCCAGTATATCCCAAAGATACTCATTGAGGTTGAGTTCAGGTCTCTGTGCAGGCCACTTGATTTCTTCTACACCAGCCTTGGAAAACTATGTCTTTATGGAGCTTGCTTTGTACACAGACATATTGTGATACTGGAATAGGTTTGGGTCCCTTAGTTCCAGTGAAGGGAAATTGTAATGCTACAGCATGCAGAGACACTCTAGATAAGTATGTGCTTCCAATTTTGTGGCAACAGTTTCGAGAAAACCATCAAATCCATATATGGGTCATGAGTCTACATACACAAGCCCATATAGTGTACACCATTCGCCAGTTGTCAATATCCATAGTAGCTTACAAAGAGAAGTGTTTTGTAGACTTGATCAAAAATCATACTCATTAGTACAAATAGGCCATGATGTTCGAGTACCATCCAGGTATAACTTTGTAGGAGAGGAGTTAGTAGGGGAATTGGGACAGCTATGAAATAATTGAGTACCAGTGTACAAGGATTTTTGTGTATGGATTTAGTGCTAAGTGTTTAGTCTTAGTTTTTTTTTGTAGGTTAAGTGCTGGCATACGTGTTTAGTCTTCAGTCTTCATGTGAAGATGGCCAGTGACTCAATTGTTTGGGCAATCAAGGGAAGTTTGTTCCATCACCTGGTTGCCCATACAAAGAAGAGTCCTGATGCATGTCTTGTTTGTATCTTGAGTGATGGTGGGTCCATTTGAGTTGTGATTGTGGCTTGAAATGAATGTGGTGTATATCAGGTTTGATAAGTACTTTGACATAGGTGTAAGCTGATCCATTTCTAACTTGGTCTTTATATACAATACTAGTCAAAGGTTTAGACACACTTACTCATTACTATGAATGAATAAGTTTGTCCAAACCTTTGATTCGTACTGTATAAATATACAGTTGCACAATTTTATAAGACTTTGGGAAACACATTTGAAAGAAAGAGTTGTTGTTCTGGCACATTGGGCCATTGTAAAGCTCCACGATGGTGAGGTGTAACCATAGAGACAACAGGCAGCTTTTTAATTCTAAAAAGCTTTCCACATCCCACTCAAGTGTACCTTACAAGGCTCTTAGTTGATGAGAGTTCCACTGAAGATCTTCTCACATGGCTCTCCAGGCACTCCCTTATGCAACTGAGCTCCCAGCCATGTCTGCTCTTGAGACAGCACTCTGAAGGCAGAATTGTTGTTAGTTGAAGGATTCATGATTTCTAGTAATAATAAGAGAAATATGATATGACAGAAAATAAGTGCTAACTAACAGTCCTGTTTCATTTAGGACAGGGGACAACATGACCAGTAATACAAAAGGGATGGGTTTTGCATTGAAGTATGAGGTGTCCATTGTGCATAAATGTGTTGGGTATATGTTGATATACAGTTAATGAACACCATATATTTGGATGTGAAGTCATTGTTCTGTGAAATTTGAGTGAAATTTGAAACTAAATTCATTCCTTTAAGGAAAAATCCATCCTGAACCATTTGCATATCAATATTTTTAATAAATGTGATTTTCAGTGGTGCAAAATGTTTATTGTATTATTCAATTCTGAATTGTCTTAAACTATTTCTTAAACAATTAGTCTGTTTTCAACATAGCTACATTTTGTAAAGCACTTTCAACTATTTTTGTATAAAAGGTGCTATGCTTACAAAGATTATTATTAATAATAATAATAATATTATTATTATTATTATTATTATTATTATTATTATTATTATTCTGCTTCTTCTGTTTCCTCTTATTATTATTATTATTATTATTATTATTATTATTATTATTATTATCTCATCTGGCCAACAGGCAATGAACTTATGCCATCATGTGTTGTCCATCTATTGTCTGTCATCCATTGTCCGTCCAGTGTCATCCACATTTCACAAAAAATCACTTCTTCTCTCTTAGTTCGTCACTGATTTTTATTCTTTTTGGTAGGAAGGTAGGGCTGCCTGGGGTGTATATAGCTTCTACCCAAATTTGCATAATTGCAATTAATAATGAAGATATGGAGTAATTAAGCTCTAACAAGCAGTTTCCACACAAATCGCTTCTTCTCCCTCAGTTCTTCACTAATTTTGATTCTTTCTGGCATGTATCTAGGGTGCATATAACTTCTACCCAGATTTGATTTCTCACGGGGCTGGAGTGAGCTATGCCATCGTTGATGGTCTCGTTATTATTATAATATACGCTCACTAGCCACTTTATTAGGAACACCCATACACCATTTTATACACCCATACACTACATTTTATGCAGATATATAATCAGCCAATCCCTTGACAGCAGCACAATGCATAAAATCATACAGATACAAATCAAGAGCTTCAGTTAATGTTCACTTTTTGAAGTGAACATAAAAATGGGAAAAATTGTGATCTCTGTGACTTTCATTGTGGCATGGGTGTTGGTGCTAGATGGACTGGTTTGAGTATTCCAGAAACTGCTGATCTCCTGGGGTTTTCACACACAACAGTCTCTAGAGTTTACACAGAATGGTATGAAAACAAAAAGACATTGAGTGAGTGACAGTTCTGTCGATGGAAATGCCCTGTTGATAAGAGAGGTCAGAGGAAAACGGCCAGATTGGTTTGAGCTGCCAGGAAGGATATGGTAACTCAATCACTCTTTACAACCGTGGTGAGCAGAAAAGCATCTCAGCATGCAACAGCAGAAGACCACATTGGCTTACAATCCTGCCAGCCAAAACAGTAATCTTAAAATCAAGAACAAGTTCCTATTAAAGCAGCCAGCGAGTGTATACATTACTCACAATGCTGTTCAACTACCTGCTGATAGTGTCGCCAGTGGCAGTACATCAACAATTACAGTAGTGGAGCAGGGCTTTAACTCCTTTAGTCTGTCTACCTTTCTCTCATCCTTATCTGAATACTCTGATCAGGGTAACAAAGCTTCAACCTTTATGCTAATACTAACTAACCAAAGCAAGTCACTGATGTAACAGTGCAACTGTGTTGTATTGCTGTACTGTATTCTCAAACTTGGATTTTTCATTAATGGCATTGAAAATGGTAAGTGGGAAAAATAGCTCTTGCTTTATTCTATTTAGGCGCTAACAGCAAATCCTTATATTTATCACTTATGTCAGAGATCACAGATTTATTTTTTCTTCTATTAAACACTATGTCCCCTTGATATAAGAGTTGCACACAACTAAGAATAGTGAAAGTACAGCAGTAACCAATAAATTAGCTCATCATAAATATTCAATATAAATAGTTGTATATTTTATGTGTTTTAGGGCACACATTTCCTTTAAATCCATATATACTGTAAACCTGGCTATTGAAAGTCATCATTCAAGCTTCAGCGATGAATGTTGTGCATGGCAATCACACATTTCCTAATGAGAGGCTAGTTCTGGTTATCACAGTGCTGCTCATAGCAGTAATGATGGTTTTGTAGAAAAAAGTACCATTGACAACAGATGGGCTGCATAGAGAAAAAAGGAATGGACGCTACAGAGTGCTTTCATATTTTATCAGACTGACAGGAAAATGGAGGAATATTTTCTTCTTTACTCTGCACGCCATGACAGAAATGTAGCCCATCCCCCTCTTACTCTAAATAATTCCAACAGCACTCAAAAGCCTCCACACATGCCCACAACTAAAGCCTGTGAAACCCACGCACAGTCATTATATACAAGTTGTCTTCACATTCAGTGAATGTTAACCTATATTTACAGTGTTATTCAGTCAATTTGGAATTATATGTGAACTCAGCTTGTACATTAACTCTGTGTCTCTGTCTTTCTTTTTTGCTATAAACCCAAATTAGCTCTCAAGTGTTTGCATGCTGTAAATAAATGATCACACACATACAAACAGATTTACACTTTCAGAAAAAGGGTATTTAACTGTACCTTTCCTTGACAGTACCCTCAGTGGTCTACCTTTTATATGTTTAAAATTTTTATTTTACCTGAAAAAGTGCATGTAGTCTACCTTTAAATTATTAGTTAATAAAAGCTAAAAAAAAAAACATACAAGAGCAACCGTCAAGGTCCAATTATGTATTTTAAATCTTTTCTAAATGTATGCTACATTTACATCGCCTGGTAAAAGATACACATTAAAGGTACAAGAATAAAGGCCAATTTATGCTGACAACCCAGTCCTCGCAGATAGCGTTGCAGACAGTGTCTGCGTAGCCCCCCCACCTTCGCAGACGCTCTGCGCGCACCTCCCAAAAATTGTGACCACCGCAGAAGCCTCGCAGACAGCGTCGCAGACAAGAGGGCTCTGATTGGTCCACTCTACATCTGCTGTACACGCACTTCCGCTTCCCTACTTTCCCGGTTTGGTTTGTTTTCACGACCGCCATTTTTAAAAACACGAGCGAAGATGGAGCAGCACGAAGAGCGGTTGATTGAGGAAGTGAGGAAGTACGTACATCTATACGACTCCAGTTCTAGTCATTATAAGTAACTGGAGGATAAACACTCCACTAACCACACCCACCAACTACTCCTAGCGATTTCGCGACTTCGCGCCCCCTTGCGTTGTGGCAGTGAATAACATCGCACACGCCTATTACTCCCCGCTCAACGATAAATTACAACTGTCTGCGAAAAGCTATCTGCGAAAGCCTTGTCGCAAGAGCATGCAGAGGCCTTAAGCCTTAAGGGTACCACCCTTGTGACAAGGAAGGGTAGAATTTATAAAAAATTTTTATGAGTATGTACAGTACACATTCAGATACAGTGGTGCTTGAAAGTTTGTGAACCCTTTAGAATTTTCTATATTTCTGCATAAATATGACCTAAAACATCATCAAATCTTCACACAAGTCCTAAAAGTAGATAAAGAGAACCCAGTTATTAGAATACAGGCACTTACAGATGTATGCGCAGAGGAGAGCGGGATGCAGACTGACAACGAAGGCAAAGTGAGGGACAGGATTCAGTGTCGGTAAACAAGCAAGAGTCGGGTGATCGGTGAACAATACAGAGTAGATAAGGCAAGAGTGAAAATGTGTGAGATAGTGAAAGGATCAGAATAAATTCGAGCCAGTCAGAAGAAACAAGGCTTGGTATGAACTGGAAAGACAGAACAATACTTCACACTAGAGTGCTTGTTAGGGGAGCTTAAATAGGTGGACAGGTAACTGAGGAAATGAGAGACAGCTGACTTTCAGTAGGAGGGAGACAGAGGGCACTGTGAATCTTGGGAGCTGTAGTTCAAGGTGTCCATGTTTGTAGTTTTTTTACTCTCAGTGGGTTTAATGACAGAACCCCCCCAAGGAGCTACCTCCGGGAGCTACCTTTTTCTCGGATGACCTCTGTCTCTGGGTGTTGGTTTGTTGGGATGCTGGGTGTGAAATTTTTGTTTTAACAGGGGATCTAGGATGTCCTTGGCCCTGACCCAGCTTTGTTCTTTGGGTCCATATCCCTCCCAGTCCACCAGGTACTCGACTTGGCCTCCTCTTCATCTTGAGTCAAGGATCTTATTTACCTGGTAGATGGGCTCTCCCTTGAGCTCAAGTGTGGGATGCTCCTGGACCAGTGTGTTGCTGGCAAGAGCTCCCAGGATAGCAGGTTTTAGATGTGCTATGTGGAAGGTGGGACATATTTGGCTATGTGGGGGAAGTTCGAGATGATATGCTACTTCATTAATGTGATGTATTACCTTGAATGGCCCAATGTAACATGGCTGAAGTTTTCTACAGGTGTTGTGTTCTCGTAGGTTCTTTGTTGCTACCCAAACTCCATCACCAGGGGAAAAGTTCGGAGTCTCTCCTCTATGCTTATCTGCATACTCCTTGTACTTGGCGCAAACTGTTACAAGACGCTGATGAACCTCTTCCCAGACAGCTTGACTGCATCTGAACCAGTTGTCAACCGCTTGTACCTGGCTAGGAGTGTCATCCCCGGAGAACAAGGGTGGTTGGTAACCAAGTATGCACTGAAACGGTGTTAACTGGGTGACTGAGTGTTTGAGTGAGTTTTGTGCATACTCGGCCTAAGGAAGGAAGCATGCCCAGTCCCCCTGGTCATGCATGCAGTAGATTCTTAGGAAACAACCAATTTCTTGATTTGCTTTCTCGACTTGGCTGTTAGACTGGGGGTGATAGCTTGACGTGAGGCTTACCGATACTCCCAACCTTTCCATGAAGCTAGTCCAGAATTGTGAAACAAATTGAGAGCCCCAGTCACTGACTATATCCTCAGGAATGCCATAATATCTGAAGACTTGTTGAAACAGCAGTTCTGCAGTTTGGGAGGCTGTGGGGATGCCAGGCAATGGGATGAGTTTAAGTGCTTTAGAAAAATCTGTTGACGGTTACCATTATGGTGGTGTTTCTTTGAGAGGGATGGAGGTCCATGATGAAGTCAATGGCTAAGTGTGACCAGGGTCTCTGGGGAATTGGGAGGGGGCATAATTTGCCTGCAGGGGGGTTCTCGGGACTTTTAGCTTGGGCACATTCAGAACATGAAGCAATAAACTGGTTGATTTCTGTGAGCATGCTCTCCCATCAATACTTATTTTTCAGCATTTTGTTCATGTGTTGACTGCCTGGATGTCCAGTGGCGGGAGATGCATGTGCCCAGGTGATGAGTTGGCTGCAAAGGTGCGTGGGTATGTAGAGAAGGCCAGGAGGGAGATGAATAGGACAGTTGTGACTTCCTTATTTCCTTGTCCATTTCCCAGGTGATGGATTGTATGAAGCACTGTGGAGGAAGGATATTGTGAGATACTGGGTCTTGGAGGGATGGACCGAACGCCCTAAACAGCACGTCTGCTTTAGTGTTCTTGGAACCTGGACGGAATGAAATTGTGAAGTCAAACCTGGTGAAGAACAATGCCCACCTGGCCCGACGTGGATTTAATCTCTTAGCTTTCTTGAGATACTCCAAATTCTTGTGATCTGTGAGGATTGTGAAGGGGTGAGTAACCCCCTCTAACCAGTGCTGCGACTCCTCGAGGGCTAACTCGATAGCGAGGAGTTCTCTGTTCCCCACATCATAATTCCTTTCTGCTGAGGATAATTTCTTAGAAAAGAAGGCTACTGGGTGTAGCTTGTGTTTCTCCCCAAAGCGTTGGGAGAGAATGGCCCCAACTCCAGTATCAGTATAATGCAAGGATCGGATGATCGGTGAACAACACGGTAGATAAGGCAAGAGCAAAAACGTGTGATAGATAGCGAAAGGGTCAGAATAAATCAGAGACAGTCAGAAGAAACAAGGCTTGGTATGAACTGGAAAGACAGAATGATACTTCGCACTGGAGTGTTTGTTAGGGGAGCTTAAATAGGTGAACAAGTAATTGAGAACATGAGAGACAGTTGACTTTCAGTAGGAGGGAGACAGAGGGCATTGTGAATCTTGGGAGCTGTAGTTCAAGGTGTCCATGTCTGTAGTTTCTTTACTCTCAGCGAGTTTACTGACACTAGTTAAACAAATGAGACAAAAATATTATACTTGGTCATTTATTTATTAAGGAAAATTATCCAATATTACATATGTGAGTGGCAAAAGTATGTGAACCTTTGCTTTCAGTATCTGGTGTGACCCCCTTGTGCAGCTATTACCGGTTCCAGACTGGGTGTCTGAAATGAGTGACAGGATTAAGAGACAGCCAGACACAGGTTTATGTGTTAGATGTTCTGACAAATTCTTAAATTTGCTTCGCTTTTCCTTTCCTTAACTATAACTCATTTTCATTATAACAAGTAAGTATCATTTTCAATCATCAGTCCATTCATCAATGCATAGCCTAAACACAGGCACAATCTCTGTTACTGATCTTCAACTTGGATATACAAAGAAAATAATAAACTGGAATTTCTATGGCTTGTTACCAGTATCTTGTGTCTTGTCTCTTAACATCTTCCTTTCACTAACTTAACTTTCACATAACACCAATAGTGTCATCACACCAAAGCATCACTCAGTAACATTACACCCATTCAAACAACTGAAGAAGAAAAAACCTTTATTTGTCACATGCACACTTCAAGCACAGTGAAATTCATCCTCTGCATTTAACCCATCTGAAGCAGTGAACACATGCACTCAGAGCAGTGGGCAGTCACACCAGAGTGCCTTGGGAACAGTCAGGGGTCGGGTACCTTGCTCAAGGGCACCTCAGCCCACGGCTGCCCCACATCAACCTAACTGCATGTCTTTGGATTGTGGGGGAAACCAGAGGAAACCCACATAGACAACATGCAAGCTCCACACAGAAAGGCCCTTGCCGGCCGCTGGGTTTGAACCCAGAGCCTTCTTGCTGTGAGGCAACTGTGCTAACCACTTACACCACCATGCCGCCCACAACTGAATAGTAAATACACTTCCATTAGTGAATATAAAATATTCAAATAAGAATGTATAACTCATCAGTAAGAAATGCTTTTAACCTTAGACAGTAAGTTTTCAGAACATTACGCTGCCATCACAAACTAAGGCATTTCAGATGATTGTACATGGCGCGCATGTAAATTCATGGGAGACGCCATCTTAGAACTATGACGCACCCTCTAATTACTTGGTGCACGAATGGCACGATAAACGTTACATTTTAGGCATTCCAACTCATTTAACTTATACAACAGCAGCTACATTCCTGCAGATTACAGTGATAACTTCAAAATTATTCTCTTGTTCACTGGTTTCATTTCAAGCATTAGGCTAGGCTGACACTTGCACGATTCCATGGCACGCATTGGCACGACTCGAGTCGTGCCAGTGCGCAAACTAGTCGTAAACTGGCATGAAGTGTGCGTAAACCCGTCGTGACTGCGTGCCATGTCGGGACGAGAATTTTGAAATGTTCAAAATTTTGGTCACGACAAAATTTCGCGACCGGGTCGTGAACTATGCGCAAACTGTTCGTGATCTCGTCGTGAACTCGTCGGGACGATGCGGGAGGATGCGTGCCAGTGCGTGGAAGTGCGCGCCATGCCACGACTGTCACGAACTGCCACGAATAGTTCACGAATTGGTGCGCGTCGCAGCGTGGCCGTGCCTTCCCACTGACACGGTCACGCATTGATGGCACAAGCAGTTCACGACTAGTTTACACACTTCACGAACAGTTTGCGCATGGCACGAGCAGTTCACGACGAGTTTACGAGCAGTTCACGACTACTGCGCGACAGTGGCACTCGCATCGGTGCGGGGGTATATATAGGGCTTCCCGGACACTTCTCACCATTTGCAATTTTTTTTTTTGCTTTTTTCTTTAATGTCTTTTATTTTCTATTCCTTCATGACTTTTTTTAGGGGGGGGAGTTTCATTTCTTTTATTTCAAAAATGGAACAACTGTGGATGCAGCTCATGAAGCTACTACCATTCTTTCTTGCCAAGGGACAGCACCAGCAGGGGACATGTAGTAATGTGACAGGTAGTCTCGCTGATCCTTTGCATCCTTCTGGGTATGATGGCCGGTTAGAGGCAGCAGCCCCTGCAGGTGTCGGTCAGTCCTCCATCCACCAGGGATCAGATCATGTGTGTCCGGATCTTCGCGGTCCACTTCTGAAATTGCGTGTGGGTATCTGATGAGGATGAGGTTGTGCATGACACAGGCGTGCCCAAGTCGGCACGACACCGTCCGAATTGTGCAAACTCGTCGTGCCAATGCGGGAAGTGCGTAAACTATGCGCAAACTATGCGTGAACTCGTCGTGCCAGTTCGTGAATGTGGACGGGCACGCATTCGTGAACTCGTCGTGAACTATGCGTGAACTAGTCGTGAACAGTGCGGGAGCCTCCCAGTTCGTGCCCCAAAATGGCACGACTTGCCACGACAAAATCGTGGCCAAAAGTCATGCAAGTGTCAGCCTAGGGTTAGCATCCAATCGCAGGAGACTAATGTCACAGAAGTTCCAAAAATAATGACTACACAAAAGTAATATTCCTACAACGATCTCTGCATCTTCCTAAATGCCTTAACAATTACCCAAGGCACCCTATATGTCGTATTTTATGAGATTACCCACCTGAAATGAGTGACAGGATTAAGAGACAGCCGGACACAGGTTTATGTGTTAGATGTTCTGATGAATTCTTTAATTTGCTTCGCTTTTCACCCTCAGAACCAAAGGCTTCTCCCCATCACTACTGGGATAGCGCCATCTACAGGTGTGGCGTGTCACTTGCACAGAAAAGCTTAACTCTCACTGAAAAGGGTATTAGACTGTTAGTCATAATAAGTTAAGAAGGAAATCAGAATAATAAAAATATATATAGGGGTGTCTTATTCTATTCTGATTAATTACCAGCCCACTACACAGCAATAACTGCAACTAAATGTTTCCAGTAACTGTTGATCAGTCCTGCACACCGGCTTGGAGGAATTTTAGCCCATTCCTCCATACAGAACAGCTTCAACTCTGGGATGTTGGTGGGTTTCCTCACATGAACTGCTCGCTTCAGGTCCTTCCACCTCATGTCGATTGGATTAAGGTCAGGACATTGACTTGGCCATTCCAAAACATTAACTTTATTCTTCTTTAACCATTCTTTGGTAGAACGACTTGTGTGCTTAGGGTCATTGTCTTGGTGCATGACCCACCTTCTCTTGAGATTCAGTTCATGGACAGATGTCCTGACATTTTCCTTTAGAATTTGCTGGTATAATTCAGAATTCATTGTTGCATCAGTAATGACAAGCCGTCCTGGCCCAGATACAGCAAAACAGGCCCAAACCATGATACTACCACCACCATGTTTCACAGATGGGATAAGGTTCTTATGCTGGAATGCAGTGTTTTCCTTTCTCCAAACATCTCATCTCATCTCATTATCTCTAGCCGCTTTATCCTTCTACAGGGTCGCAGGCAAGCTGGAGCCTATCCCAGCTGACTATGGGCGAAAGGCGGGGTACACCCTGGACAAGTCGCCAGGTCATCACAGGGCTGACACATAGACACAGACAACCATTCACATTCACACCTACGGTCAATTTAGAGTCACCAGTTAACCTAACCTGCATGTCTTTGGACTGTGGGGGAAACTGGAGCACCCGGAGGAAACCCACGTGGACACGGGGAGAACATGCAAACTCCACACAGAAAGGCCCTCGCCAGCCCCGGGGCTCGAACCCGGACCTTCTTGCTGTGAGGTGACAGCGCTAACCACTACACCACCATGCCGCCCTTCTCCAAACATAACGCTTCTCATTGAAACCAAAAAGTTATATTTTGGTCTCATCTGTCCACAAAACATTTTTCCAATAGGCTTCTGGCTTGTCCATGTGATCTTTAGCAAACTGCAGATGAGCAGCAATGTTGTTTTTGAAGAGCAGTGGCTTTCTCCTTTTAACCCTGCCATGCACACCATTGTTGTTCAGTGTTCTCCTGATGGTGGACTCATGAACATTAACATTAGCCAATGTGAGAGAAGCCTTCAGTTGCTTAGAAGTTACCCTGGGGTCCTTTGTGACCTCACCGACTATTACACGCCTTGTTCTTGGAGTGATCTTTGTTGGTCAACCACTCCTGGGGAGGGTAACAATGGTCTTGAATTTCCTCCATTTGTACACAATCTGTCTGACTGTGGATTGGTGGAGTCCAAACTCTTTAGAGATGGTTTTGTAACCTTTTCCAGCCTGATGAGCATCAACAATGCTTTTTTTGAGGTCCTCAGAAATCTCCTTTGTTCGTGCCATGATACACTTCCACAAATGTGTTGTGAAGATCAGACTTTGATAGATCCTTGTTCTTTAAATAAAACAGGGTGCCCACTCACACCTGATTGTCATCCCATTGATTGAAAACACCTGACTCTAATTTCACCTTCAAATTAACTGCTAATCCTAGGCCAAGTTTACATTAGACCATATCTGTCTCGTTTTCTTCGCGGATGCACTGTCCGTTCACATTAAAACGCTGGGAAACGGGAATCCGCCAGAGCCCACGTATTCAATCCAGTTCGTGTCTGGTCCGGTGCTGTGTAAACATTGAGAATACGCGGATACGCTGTGCTGAGCTCTAGCTGACGTCTTCATTGGACAACGTCACTGTGACATCCACCTTCCTGATTCGCTGGCATTGGGATCTCACACACAGCGGCTCAGTCCCTAATCACTGCTCGTGCGCTTCACTCGCGCGCTCTGTGAGCTACGCAGGGCCGGAGTGCGCACCCTCCAGAGGGCACTCGCTGTTCAGGGCGGAGTGATTTGGAGCGCAGGAGGAAGCGCTGAGCCGCACTGAGGTTTATTTACACATTTCAACCTCCTTCAGGCGCTTAAACTCAGTGAGAACATGAACATCACAGCCAGGTGTGTTTATTTGCTGGAGAAGGTGTTCACTTGCCATCCTTCCACTTGCAAGTGGTGAGTGACTTGCGCATGCCCGATATGCACTGGGATCATGTGACGTGCCGTCTAATTAGTCATGTGATTAGCTTATCCGTGTATTGGTGTTGCTGTGTGCACGCGAATCGTGTATTGGCGTTGCTGTGTGTACGCGAATCGTTTTAAAAATGTTAATCTGATGATCCGCTGATTCGAAATAATGTAAACAGGGCCCTAGAGGTTCACATACTTTTGCCACTCACAGATATGTAATATTGGATCATTTTCCTCATTAAATAAATGACCAAGTATAATATTTTTGTCTCATTTGTTTATCTGGGTTCTCTTTATCTACTTTTAGGACTTGTGTGAAAATCTAATGTTGTTTTAGGTCATATTTATGCAGAAATAAACAAAATTCTTTCACAAACTTTCAAGCACCACTATATGCATGGACACAGATCCATGCTGAAATATTCTATCCAATCTTGATGTTACAGAAACCAAACTTTTCCTGCACTGGAGCTGCAGACTGAGTATAGATGAGTCTCCAGGTGAATGAGTGTGTATATGCTTATGCATGTGTGTGTGTGTGTGTATGTGTGTGTGTGTGTGTAGTCTTCACTAGAAATAAATGCTTCCTCATAGCTAGGGGCTATATTATTCAGTGTCATATTCATCTGAAAGATGGCTGTGCAAGACTCTCACCTCTGCAAAAATAACTGACAAAGCATAACTGGTGCAGCATTTTTTCCTAACCGGCCGTTTTCCTATTTCTTCCAACCCCAACTTGCCTTAGAATCAGTCATGATTTTTCATGCACTCTTCATCAAGTTATCTTAATCTGATCTCAGTCTGTCATTCTCTGGTTGGTCCAGTGAAACAGTTTGATGGGGTAAACACGAAAAGGGAGAATGTGACCAAATATTGTGTGAAGTCCCACTGACTAAAAACCTCAGACAAAGCAAGTAAGGAAATACTACGAGTCTGATGCATTCTATTTGTCTTTCCTCATTGTGTTTCTCATTCTTTGTTTTTGTTTCTCACCACATTCTAGAAATGTATTTAGGGACTGATAACCCCTGATATGTGGGATGTGGTGTTTATGACTGTCAGTCCAGTAGCTTGATTGATATGGTTAGCAGGTCAGCTATGTTTGCTTCCATTATTACTCAATTTACATTCTTTATATCTTTTCACAGGTAACAAATCATCATCCCTAGCACTTTCCTGTGATCCAGGTTTTGTCCAGCCAGAGGAAGAACCAGTACATGACTTATATATGGACAAGAACAGTACAGAGCTGGACTTGCAAGATGTACCTCCTCCAGACCCTGTTTCCCTTTTAGAACCCCATGACATCCTTGACCTTCCACTTCCCCCACCTCCAACTCCAGTCTTAGAACGTGCTACACTTCCATCTGACTCCTCTGCCAGCCCTCTTCCACGTTCTGATATCAGCTCAGCAAGGCCCATCGCTCTGGCACTGAAGACAATGCCCCGTACCACTGGAAACAAGGAGAATGGTGAATCATCAGACCAAGAACCAGAGGACAAGGAGAAAAAGATAATGGAGGAGGAGCTGAAGAAGTGCATTGAGGATTTCCGCAAGATTAGAATCCCCAAGCTCTTCCCAGATCGCAAGAGGCACTGGCAGAATGACCTCCTGAAGAAATATAATGCCTAACACGCATAACCTCAGATCACAGGTGAAATAAATGTAGTAGATGGGCACCAATAAAGCAGAGATTTCATGGAATAAACATGGTTATTCTTTTTGCAATGCATTAGTCTACTTAAGACAGGGCTTAGTGTCCTCTCTAGAAGAATACCACTGATACTAAGCCTGCATATGCAATCAAAATGGATTGTACAAAAATTAAAACAAAAGTCAGCGACCTGATCTGTTTTGTCTGTCTGGGTTAGTTTGAGAGGCAGTCTTGACTTATCAAACCTTTGACGATGTTTTAATCTTTGTCAAATTCTAATAGTGGATCAAATAAATGAAACTTTTTTTTCTTTTACAACATTGTAAAAGAAAATATCCTGAGTAAAGGTAAAGAGAAAGGGGGGAGCAGGTGGTTGGAGGGTGACTAACTTTGTGCTGATTATGCCACATTCTGTCTGGCATTTGCTGATTGCAAATCATAGCTGACAGCTGAGTAGTTGACAGCATCATTACACTGAAGCTAAATAAAGCACATGTGTTTAAAGAGCTGTTCATCTGCATGTACTTTGGACTAAAATGCATCACATGAGCATGGTATAGACTAGTTTTCATCATGAGCTATTGTTCACTGCAAATGTCTTAAATTAAAAAAAGCCATTTTCTGAAAATTATGAGATGTATTTACAGAAATACCTCTAAAAATGACAAAAGTTTATACAGCATTACAATAAATGCAACATTTTAGGATGCACTAGAAGTTCAACATTTTAACATTGCCATGTTTGTCTATTTCGCCTTTTTTTGTGTCAACCACACCAGAGTAGCTGATTTAAACAATTTGTCATTTACTTTCTAAAAACAGAGAAGACTTTGATATCATGTTCATGCCAGCAGTAATTCTCTGAACTGGCAAGAACTTTTGCCCTATAGCTTTCTCCTGTTTTAATCATGAAGCACCTTATCGCATTAAAAACAAAAAACAAACAAAAAATAAAATCAACTGACAGCTTCTCATGCACAGATGTAGTTGTGGCTATGGCTAGTTTTATGAATTTAGAAAAAAAAACCTGCAAATTTCAAAATGAAATTCATCAATCTAAAAATAATGTTATGGTTGAAGCAGTGAACACAAGGTTATGAGCCACTCACAGGGTTGTTCTGTTTGGCCTCTTTCTGAAGCTCCCAGTGAGATTTTTTTAAAATTCACTTCCAAGCCCCTCAGAGTGTTTTCGATCTTCAGCTCTCAATTTGTTCCAAGATCCACTATCCTCATTCAGTACTGCAGCTCATCAGTAAGTATTGCCTTATTAGCTCATTTTCACCAGTTTATATTAGTATGCTGCCTAGTGTCCTGGAGTGAAAGGCCAAAGCCAAGTCATTAGACAGGACTACTATCAATCAAGAACCTGCTACAGAAAATGAGAATAGCAGTGAATGATTTACACACATACTGTACAAATTAGTAATGCATACGGGGCAGCTGAGTTAATTGTGTGTAGCGAGGACTTAATATCGAAATTGCCTACGTCGGTATTCAGACCGCAGATGTAACTACAGACTTAAGCTACTCACATGCATTCATGCAGCAATATATTGACAATGTAAAAGACTCATTACATTTTTGTTAGCAGGTGCTTTTACCCAGAGCAACCTAGGGGTTAAGTGCCTTGCTAAAGGATACTTCAGTATTTTTGCTGGTCCAGGGAATCAAACCAGTGACCTTTTGGGCCCAAAGCCACTTCTCTAACCATTAGGCCATGGTTTCCCCTGAGATATAAGTTTATTTCAGTACTTGTCATCTTTTCATTCATATATGCCCATCTTAGTCTCTTTTATTTTTCATTTCTAGATTGTCTGTTATATTTATGCTACCGCTTATTAAATTGACAGCAACCTCCTATGTTTTTTTTTAAAGATAGACATTATCTGTTGAAAGGGGAGCTTCACTTCCTGAGTAACACATCTCTGAATACATGCATATTTTCCTACATTAATACTGATGAAGACAGTTTAAGATCAAAAACTTGTAATAAAACACTAACTGCTAACTAGACCACATGCATTAAAAATTAATGTGGGACATGATGAAATCAAACATTACAACAGTTACATTATCAAGAACATGGTAATAGTTCAAGCACTTTAATTTTTATCTGGACATACCCCATCATGGTGGCTCATGGCAGCATATACGTAACATATTGCATGACACAATTATGAACTACTCTTAATATCTTTGACATGCAGTTTTCCAGTGATTTTTTTTTGTGAATAATTGTTTTTCCTAGCATGCCTTGCGCACAATCTCAGGATAAATACTGCATGTTATCATGTCTCATCTCATCTCATCTCATTATCTCTAGCCGCTTTATCCTGTTCTACAGGGTCACAGGCAAGCTGGAGCCTATCCCAGCTGACTACGGGCGAAAGGCGGGGTACACCCTGGACAAGTCGCCAGGTCATCACAGGGCTGACACATAGACACAGACAACCATTCACACTCACATTCACACCTACGGTCAATTTAGAGTCACCAGTTAACCTAACCTGCATGTCTTTGGACTGTGGGGGAAACCGGAGCACCCGGAGGAAACCCACGCGGACACGGGGAGAACATGCAAACTCCACACAGAAAGGCCCTCGCCGGCCCCGGGGCTCGAACCCAGGACCTTCTTGCTGTGAGGCGACAGCGCTAACCACTACACCACCGTGCCGCCCCATGTTATCATGTAGTTTAGATATTACAAAGTGAGATCTTATGAAGTTATTTGTACCTTTGAAGTAGCCTACTTTGGAATAACCTTTTCAGAACTTCAAAACCTCTGCTCTAGCATATTCCTTATTATTAGGTACTGTATCTAACAAGACCCCTTGCGGGCCAGCCTTTCAGTTTGAGACTACAATTAGATATACATTAAAACTGAGATGTTAAGAATTATACATCATATCTCTCATTCAGGCAATGATGTAACATCTGTACCTTTGTATAATCAAAAGCTGTACTAGAGATAAAAGGAAAGTACAGCTAGTAAATGTTGTGGAAAATAATTCTGGATGTAAATTTTCTTTACAGCTCCTAGTCTGTGTAACATTTGAGAGATAGAAAGTGAGAGAGAGAATTGAGATCAAATATAACAATGAAGGCTTGGCTCTTTGCAGCATTACCAGTTCCATTTGCGTCGTTAAAACCTAGGCATTAGTCCTGTGCTGTTACTTTAATCTTCTCATTCCCACTCACATAAAATAAACATGATCCTGATTTTATATCCAATAATGCTACAAAGAAGCCCAACTTGAGTTTTGCAGCAGATGGGCAGACCTTTTAAGGCAGTGAGTCACAAATGTTTCAGTCTAAATTTTAACACTACAAAATGTAATTGTGATTAGTTTCTGCATTATCATCTTCTGCATTTTCACAGAATACACATTCACTTAAAAGTACTTAACAGATCTCCCTTATTAAGTAATGGCATCATGCATAATTGTAATGGTGGCATGCTTTTTTTTTAACTTCATGAAAAGCATTGAGTCGCCCACTGAGAGACAGGGTTCAGTAAGCAATACCATCTGCTATGAGTGTTACAGTTTGGGTTGTAAAGCATGACTACAATGATCTTTAATCTTCAGAAAAACAGTCAAAGCTAAATGGTTTTAGCTCAGGCCATGGCTGCAGTGTTCTCTGCCAGGGAGTTAGGATCACTGAGTCTTCACAAATGTAACAGATTTCATAGTTGTACTTGATACGACACAAACTATCTCACCTGGACCAGCTTCCTGAGAAGATTAAAGCTGATACAGTGGCTTTAAGGCTCTTGGATATCAGTTTGTGCATGCAAAAAAGAAGGATTTATCCACCTGTTACCAATAGTATGCAGCGTGGCTTTGGACCTATTCACAAGCATATTAGTGAGGTCAGGCACTGATTTTGGGTGAGGAGGCCTGGCATGCAGTTGGCGGTCCAGTTCATCCAAAGGAATTCAATAGGGTTGAGGTCGGTGCAGGCCATTCAATTTCTTCCACTCCTGCTTTGGCAAACCATATCTTCATGGAGTTTGCTTTGTGCACAGGGCATTGTCATGCTGGAACAGGTTTGGGCTTCTTAGTTCCAGTGAGAGGAGATCTTAATGGTACAACATACAAAGACATTCTAGACATTGGTGTGCTTCCAACTTTGTGGCAACAGTTTGGAGAAGAACCACATATGGGTGTGATGGTCAGATGTCCATACATTTTTTGCCATATAGTGTACATTGTGTTATATGTTTCAACAAAAAAAGAGAAAAAGATACCCTGATTATCTTTACAAAAAGTCCTCTTGTGCAACTTCAATAAGTCTTCTAGACCAGATGTAGCCAGACTGCTATTAGGTTTACCAGTTTAATCAGTGTTTTAAATTGAGCCAAGTCTTACTCCTTGGTCTCTTTGCTACCTGCTACCTCCATCAATAATAAGATAAAGAAATATCCACATACACACCCACACAGTGCCTTTCTGCATGGCTTTGATATTTTCATTCTTTAGCACAACAAAAGATCACAGAAGGGATAACTATCCATACAAATAAAAACAGATCCTGTTTTTCTCACTCACCTATGTGCAGTACATTCACATTGCTCATCACCTCCTACAAAGCTGCAATACAAGAAGTGACCCTTTGCCACATAATATATGTTGCATGCTTAAATTTGAAGGTGACAAGCAAATGTTATCACCGCTTTCATTAAAAAGAAGTAAAAAATTAATAAACCATGAGCTTTACCATTGATAAACAAGTAATTTTACAATAAGTAATGCTAATAAAATAAGTCAACTCTTATATTAAAAAATATGCATATATTTTTATATATGCATATTTATACCATCATTAATGTTAATTACCTATTTAATGTTAACATTAATTAATGTTAATTCCATCTATTACTAAAAAAGTCCATATTAATTAGCAGAAATCAAAGAATGTTATATAATGCTGCTAATCAACTGAACTCAGGCGAGTGGGTGTAAATATTAGAGCTCATCATTCTTCATCTCTGACAGACAAGGTAATTAAGCCAGTAGTTCCTGTCATGATTGTGAACTTATTTTTCTGTGTTGAGTTAATAAATGTTAGTTAATTCAATAGCATGACATTCAGATTTTTCATTCATTATTAAACAAAATATGATTTGCTATGTGTTTCATGGTGGTACACTGGTTAGCATAGTCACCTCACAGCAAGCAAATTCTGGGTTCGAATGTCATGACTAACTGCGGACTTCTGTGTGAAGTTTGCATATTCTCATTGTGTCTGCGTGGGCTTCCTCTGGGTGCCCCGGTTTCCTCCCACAGTCCAAAGACATGTGGATTATGTCAACTGGCTACACTAAATTGCCAGTGAGTGTGAATGGCTGTCTGTCTCTCTGTGTTAACCACACAATAGGTTGGTGACCTGGCCAGGGTATACCTTGCGTCTTGCCTGAAGTCAGCTGGGATTGACTCCTGCTCCCCCATGACCCTGACAGTTATCATCTACTCATGTAGCATAGAAAATGGATGGATGGGTTATTTGATACAGGCAGCAGTTACTTTGTTACCAGTTATTAATAAACTTGTTAATGCTGATTTTATTATTATGTACACCAGTCAGCCATAAAATTAAAAACACAGAGATAAAGTGAATTATATTACATTATAATTATATTGTTGTGTCAATGGAACCTGTCAAGGGGTGGGATATATTAGGCAGCAAGAGAACTGTCAGCTCTCGAAGTTGATGTGTTGGAAGCAGGAAAAATGGGCAAGCCTAAGGAGCTGAGCAACTTTGACAAGGGCCAAACTGTGATGGCTAGATGACTGGGTCTGAGCATCTCCAAAATTGCACCTTTTGTGGGGTGTTCCCAGTATTTAGTGGTTACCAAAAGTGGTCCAAGGAAGGACAACCAGTGAACCGGCGACAGAGTCATGGGCAGCCAAAGCTCAATGATTCTCATGGGGCATGAAGGCTAGCACATATGGTCCAATCTCACAGAAGAGCTACACTGTAAAAAAATAAGACATGTCTAGAGGATTTACATAAAACACCAGGGTATTTAAATAATACTTTGGTGTCTTCTAGGAAGACATGGGTGTATATGGAAGATGCAAGAAAACACGCTTGTCTATTATAAAGACACCAGCGTCTATCAGTAGACACAAGACGTCTTCAAGGCATTGCTAAATACCATAGACATGTCTTCCAGGTATTTTTAAATACCCAAGTGTTACATTTAGGGGTATTTAAATAAAAAATGTCTAAGCCCTTTTTATTTACAGTGTATTGTAGCACAAACTGCTGAAAATGTTAATGCTGGCTAAAACAGAAAGGTGTCAACATTCACTTTTTTATAAGTCTTACACTTGCCCATTTTTCCTGTTTCCAATGCATCAACTTCTCTTGCTGCCTAATATATTTTACCACTTGACAGGTGCCATTGTAACAACATAATCAATGTAGTTCACTTTACCTGTCAGTGTTTTTAATTTTGTGGCTGATTGGTGTAAATGTGAGTAAATACTGTAAATAGCATGGTGCAGTGATTAGGATTGACAGCTCACAGCTCCAGGGTCACAGGTTCAATCCTGAGCTTGAGTTACTGTCTGTGTGCTGTTTCACATGTTCACATGTTCTCTTGTTCTCTCCCACCTCTCATGTACATGTCATTAGGTGGATTGTTGATGCTAAGTTGCCCCAATGGTGAATGACTGTGTGAAAGTGAATGTACAGTAAGTGTGCATGGTGCCCTGATGAGTGGGTCCCTGCCTCTTGTCTAATGTTCCCAGAATAGGTTCCAGATCCATGAGCTTTATCAGGATAAAGTGGTTACTGAAGATGAATAAATGTAATTATTGGTTCTTAAAGGTGCAGTATGTAAGAACTGGCCACTTGGTGAATTCATACTCCACACTCCAAAAAATAGGGGGCAGCATATTACCAGAAAGTCAGGCTGTCAACCCCCATCATAAGAAACAAGGAACTGCACAGTCCTTCCCTCAAACACACCACCACTATTGTACATTTATCACTCACTGAATATAGCATAAAGCAATTTTTTAAATTGATCCACTAACAGTTGAACTTTACAGTCATCAGTTATTAAAGAAACCCAACTATAAACTAACAGCAGGGGAAAAATATGCAGAATTTGACCAAATTGCTGAAACTCTGAGAGCCAGTCAAGATAGCACTGCTATCTTATAATCTTCACATGTGCTGTCAGTGTATAGTTTATGTTATAGCTTGCTTAGCTCCATTTTTAGCAAGAAAACAGTCACAGCAACTCATGCATCAGCAGTGCACAAGCCAGCTACAGCTTGGCAGGTATGTAACTGAACCCAATTGATGCAGATCACGTCCAAATTCACATACCTTATTCTTATCACACATGAAACATCATGACTTGACCTTCCCAATGATGCTAGTTGCTTGTCTGGATGATGAAATGTTAGTTAGAAAAATAATTTTGGATTTACATCAAATTTAATCATAGTTTCAATTTGCATACAGCTCTGTATCCATCTCCACATCCATTACTGTTGTTTGAATTATTTATGAAATCATCATTGGGAGTTTGCATGTTCTCCCCGTGTCCGCGTGGGTTTCCTCCGGGTGCTCCGGTTTCCCCCATAGTCCAAAGACATACAGGTTAGGTTAACTGGTGACTCTAAATTGACCGTAGGTGTGAATGTGAGTGTGAATGGTTGTCTGTGTCTATGTGTCAGCCCTGTGATGACCTGGCGACTTGTCCAGGGTGTACCCCGCCTTTCGCCCGTAGTCAGCTGGGATAGGCTCCAGCTTGCCTGCGACCCTGTAGAAGGATAAAGCGGCTAGAGATAATGAGATGAGATGAGATCATCATTGGATAGATAATGCATATCACAAGAAAGAACAGAATCAGAGCTTTGTAAGGATGCTAGTCATGTTTGTACAGTATTTGTACATACTGAAATAATCACTTTATGAATAAAAATCATGACTTTGCTTGGCATTGTGATTCACTTTCTCCCAATAGAGTAACCTTTTCTTTCTCTTTTCCCTTCTCCAAAAATTCAACACATCCAACACAAAACAGTAACCATAAATCCACACTTCAGTGCCTGGATACCAGGTGTTTCTGTGAATTGCAGCAACAGTTCTTCTCTTTTCTTTAGCTTTCTGTCGTCAGTAAAAAGATAGCTCTGATTTTTTTGTTGAATCAATTTGTACAGTCAATTGCAAAACAGCTCTTTCCCATTGTAGAGGTGTTTGTTGTCATGCTCCGCCCTGGACATCAACTCCAGAGATTATGATCTCTCACGCCAGCGCCGATCCGGATCCGGGACAGGAATTCACTCTCGCCCGTATTTTTCACTGCTGTGTATAAATAAGCTGTTTTCAGACTCAGACTTTGCCAGAACGTCTTGTTTGCTTCTTTATGTGTTTCTGTGCCTCTCTTACTGTTCATGGTTATTCTCTCTAGTGACTTTTTCTTGTTCATGGTTTTTGCACTAGCACTCTTCTGGTTCATGGTGTTTTTTTTCACTAAGGGTTATTTCAGATTCATGGTTTCTTGCACTAAGGGTCTTTTCTTGTTCATGTTTTTTTGCACCAGCATTTTTGTCTTTGCCTGTCATGTTTTTGTCAAGTTGTTTGTCTTTTTTTGTCTGGACTATTTTTGCCATTTGTTTTTTGTCCTGTACCTTTTTGCCACACCCTTTTTTCCCTGAATTAAATCATATTTATTGGATTACTGTCTGTGTTCTGCTTGTGGATCCTAACTTCACCATACCTCCACCCACCCTAACAGTACGTTCTGGCCAACATGGATCCAGCAGAACTTGCCCATCTGAGAACAGCCATCTAGCAGCAGGGGACTCTCCTCGGGACCCACCAACAAGACCTACAACAAATTACCCAGAACCTCGCCACCCTGTCCAACGCACTCAACCTTCTCACCACGCAGTTGCAGCACTGTCAAGCCATGCCTACCCCTGCTCAGCCATCTCCTACTTCAGCTCCTGCCACCGCCTTTCTCCATGAACCAAGACTTCCATCGCCTCAGCCCTATGATGGAGAACCAGATACTTGCAGATCGTTTTTGTCCAAATGTTCGTTGACCCTAGAGCTGCAACCTCTGGCCTTCCCCACAGAACTCTGCTCTGCCTCCTGCCAAACCACCACAGCCCTCAGCCAGTGAGTTTCCCAACCTCTCTCATGTGCCTCCGGAATATCTGGACCTTAACCTGGTTTTCAGTAAGACCCAAGCAGTGTCCCTCCCTCCTCACACACACTACGACTGTGGTATTGACCTCCTGCCCGGGACAGTGCCACCCAAGGGACGCCTCTACTCTCTTTCTCCCACCAAAAGACAAGCCATGGAAAAGTACATCACTGAATCGCTGGCAGCTGGGATCATCTGCCCTTCCTCCTCCCCAGCAGGGGCAGGGTTCTTCATTGAAAAGAAGGACAAATCACTCCGCCCCTGCATTGATTATCGGGGTCTCAACGCCATCATGGTCATGAACCGCTACCCACTACCGTTCATGATCACGGCCTTTGAACTACTCCAGGGAGCCAAGGTATTCACCAAGCTAGATCTATGCAATGCATACCATCTCGTCAGGATCAGGGAGGGGGGCGAGTGGAAGACAGCCTTTAACACCACCACTGGTCACTACGAGTACCTCGTGGTCCCTTTCGGCCTGACCAACACGCCTGCAGTCTTCCAGGCACTTGCTAATGATGTCTTAAGGGACTTCCTAAACATCTTCATTTTCATGTACCTGGATGACATCCTGATCTTCTCCCGCTCCTGGAGGAACATTGGGGTCACGTCTGGCAGGTCCTCCAGTGCCTGCTAGAGAACAAGTTGTTCATCAAGGCAGAAAAGAGTGAATTTCACCAGAGCTCTGTCTCGTTTCTGGGATTCATCATTTCCCCAGCAAGGATCCAGATGGATCCCCTCAAGCTCGAGGCAGTTGCCGATTGGCCCACCCCATCTTCGAGACGAGAGCTCCAGCGCTTCCTAGGATTCGCCAACTTCTACAGGCGCTTCATTTGCAACTTCAGCATGGTGGCTGGACCTCTCTCAGCCCTGACCTCGACCAAGACCCAGTTCAAGTGGGGGGAGGAAGCAGAGAAAACCTTTTCCACGCTCAAGCACAGGTTTACCACAGCACCCATTCTCACCATACCCAATCCAACCAAGCAGTTTATTGTCGAGTTTGATGCTTCCGAGTCAATGGTCGGAGCTATACTTTCCCAGAGGGCCAGTGATGACAAGGTCCACCCATGCTCCTTCTCCTGCCAGCTATCCCCAGGTGAACGGAATTATGACATCAGCGACTGAGAACTATTGGCTGTTAAGCTAGCCTTGGAGGAGTGGAGGCACTGGCACCCTCCAAACCCCCTTAGTGTTTTTTTGCACTAAGGGTTATTTCAGATTCATGGTTTCTTGCACTAAGGGTCTTTTTCTTGTTCATGTTTTTTTGCACCAGCATTTTTGTCTTTGCCTGTCAAGTTTTGTCTTTTTTTGTCCAGATTATTTTTGCCATTTGTTTTTTGTCCTGTTTGTTTACCTTTTTGCCACGCCCTTTTTTTCCCTGAATTAAATCATATTATTTATTGGATTACTGTCTGTATTCTGCTTGTGGATCTTAACTTCACCATACTTCCACCCACCCTAACAATTTGTCGTGTGTATTCATGGCTGAAAGCTAATTCTGCTATTCAGTGGGTTTAACAGCACAGTGACTCTGCATATCCATGATATCACATGCACAACTTCTTCAGCCTCTCATTTTGGACATTTGGGCAGACTGAACACTATAGTGACTTACCTTCACCTCTTGAAGTACAAAGTGGTATTATGAGATGGATGGGCCATCTTATCTCAGGCCTAGCAGGTTAGCATGGAGATATCTCTGTAACACCATATATAGATCTCATCTCATTATCTCTAGCCACTTTATCCTGTTCTACAGGGTCGCAGGCAAGCTGGAGCCTATCTCAGCTGACTACGGGTGAAAGGCGGGGTACACCCTGGACAAGTCGCTAGGTCATCACAGGGCTGACACATAGACACAGACAACCATTCACTCTCACATTCACACCTACGGTCAATTTAGAGTCACCAATTAACCTAACCTGCATGTCTTTGGACTGTGGGGGAAACCGGAGCACCCGGAGGAAACCCACGCGGACACGGGGTGAACATGCAAACTCTGCACAGAAAGGCCCTCGCCAGCCATGGGGCTCTAACCTGGACCTTCTTGCTGTGAGGCGACAGCGCTAACCACTACACCACCATGCCGCCCCCCATATATAGATGTGTTTGACATATCAAAGCTGTTATTTCTTCACATTCTGTTGATACTTTTGGTTATATATTTTGAATTATTAAACTTAAATTCTTACACATAGCACCTTTTGAGAAAAAATATTCTTAACAATAGATGATACAGTATTGTACAAAATTCTGGGCAAAGGCTAATGTTAATGTGAAAGGATGTAACACTGGTTCAATCCTGAGCTTGAGTTATAGTCTGTGCACTGTTACATCTTCCTGTGAAGTGTTCCTGAATTCACTCCTAAAAGTATACCAGGAGGTGGATTAGGTCTGCCCTTAAAGTGCCCCTGGGTGTGAATGAGTGTGTGAAAGATGCCTTGATGGGTGAGTCCCTGCTTCTTGTCCAGTTTTCCCAAAATAGACTACGAATCCACTGTGACCTTGATCAGGACAAAGCAGTTAATGAAGATGAATGGATGGTAGTTTAAAAATTCTTAATAGGAAGAAATGATACAACACTTGAATATACCACAGATAAATTTGTAGCATTCTTTAAGTAAGAATCCTTAAATTTCTTAATATTTCATGTTTTACTTGAAAATTCATGTTACAAGGCTTACACTGATTCTTTCTCTCTCTCTCTGTCTCTCTCTCTCTCTCCATGTGTGTACCTGCATTTGCTGCCACCATGTCACACTGATGAAGAACACAGATACAATACTCTCTCTCTCTTTCATATAAACACTACCTCTTTGACAATGTTGTATCCTATTTGATAGATGGGCTCCTGCAGCATTCTCTGTCAGCCAAACTCACCCAAGATATGCAGACGATCCTCTCATACAATGGGGCAAAAAAGTATTTAGTCAGTCACCAATTGTGCAAGTTCTCCCACTTAAAAAGATGAGAGAGGCCTGTAATTTTCATCATAGGTATACCTCAACTATGAGAGACAAAATGAGAAAAAAAAAATCCAGAAAATCACATTGTCTGATTTTTAAAGAATTTATTTGCAAATTATGGTGGAAAATAAGTATTTGGTCAATAACAAAAGTTCATCTCAATACTTTGTTATCTACCCTTTGTTGGCAATGACAGAGGTCAAACGTTTTCTGTAAGTCTTCACAAGGTTTTCACACACTGTTGCTGGTATTTTGGCCTGTTCCTCCATGCAGATCTCCTCTAGAGCAGTGATGTTTTGGGGCTGTCGCTGGGCAACACGGACTTTCAACTCCCTCCAAAGATTTTCTATGGGGTTGAGATCTGGAGACTGGCTAGGTCACTCCAGGACCTTGAAATGCTTCTTACAAAGCCACTCCTTCGTTGCCCGGGCAGTGTGTTTGGGATCATTGTCATGCTGAAAGACCCAGCCACGTTTCATCTTCAATGCCCTTGCTGATGGAAGGAGGTTTTCACTCAAAATCTCACGATACATGGCCCCATTCATTCTTTCCTTTACACGGATCAGTCGTCCTGGTCCCTTTGCAGAAAAACAGCCCCAAAGCATGATGTTTCCACCCCCATGCTTCACAGTAGGTATGGTGTTCTTTGGATGCAACTCAGCATTCTTTCTCCTCCAAACACGACAAGTTGAGTTTTTACTAAAAAGTTCTACTTTGGTTTCATCTGACCATACAGTGGGGCAAAAAAGTATTTAGTCAGTCACCAATTGTGCAAGTTCTCCCACTTAAAAAGATGAGAGAGGCCTGTAATTTTCATCATAGGTACACTTCAACTATGAGAGACAAAATGAGAAAAAAAAATCCAGAAAATCACAATGTTTTATTTTTAAAGAATTTATTTGCAAATTATGGTGGAAAATAAGTATTTGGTCAGTAACAAAAGTTCATCTCAATACTTTGTTATATACCCTTTGTTGGCAATGACAGAGGTCAAACGTTTTCTGTAAGTCTTCACAAGGTTTTCACACACTGTTGCTGGTATTTTGGCCCATTCCTCCATGCAGATCTCCTCTAGAGCAGTGATATTTTGGGGCTGTCACTGGGCAACACAGACTTTCAACTCCCTCCAAAGATTTTCTATGGGGTTGAGATCTGGAGACTGGCTAGGCCACTCCAGGACCTTGAAATGCTTCTTACGAAGCCACTCCTTCATTGCCCGGGTAGTGTGTTTGGGATCATTGTCATGCTGAAAGACCCAGCCATGTTTCATCTTCAATGCCCTTGCTGATGGAAGGAGGTTTTCACTCAAAATCTCATGATACATGGCCCCATTCGTTCTTTCCTTTACACGGATCAGTCGTCCTGGTCCCTTTGCAGAAAAACAGCCCCAAAGCATGATGTTTCCACCCCCATGCTTCACAGTAGGTATGGTGTTCTTTGGATGCAACTCAGCATTCTTTCTCCTCCAAACATGACAAGTTGAGTTTTTACCAAAAAGTTCTATTTTGGTTTCATCTGACCATATGACATTCTCCCAGTCCTCTTCTGGATCATCCAAATGCTCTCTAGCAAACTTCAGACGGGCCTGGACATGTACTGGCTTAAGCAGGGGGACACGTCTGGCACTGCAGGATTTGAGTCCCTGGCAGCATAGTGTGTTATTGATGGTAGCCTTTGTTACTTTGGTCCCAGCTCTCTGCAGGTCATTCACTAGGTCCCCCCGTGTGGTTCTGAGATTTTTGCTCACTGTTCTTGTGATCATTTTGACCCCACGGGGTGAGATCTTCCGTGGAGCCCCAGATTGAGGGAGATCATCAGTGGTCTTGTATGTCTTCCATTTTCTAATAATTGCTCCCACAGTTGAGTTCTTCACACCAAGCTGCTTACCTATTGCAGATTCAGTCTTCCCAGCCTGGTGCAGGTCTACAATTTTGTTTCTGGTGTCCTTTGACAGCTCTTTGGTCTTGGCCATAGTGGAGTTTGGAGTGTGACTGTTTGAGTTCGTGGACAGGTGTCTTTTATACTGATAACGAGTTCAAACAGGTGCCATTAATACAGGTAATGAGTGGAGGACAGAGGAGCCTCTTAAAGAAGAAGTTACAGGTCTGTGAGAGCCAGAAATCTTGCTTGTTTGTAGGTGACCAAATACTTATTTTACCGAGGAATTTACCAATTAATTCATTAAAAATCCTACAATGTGATTTCCTGGATTCTTTCCCCCCATTCTGTCTCTCATAGTTGAAGTGTACCTATGATGAAAATTACAGGCCTCTCTCATCTTTTTAAGTGGGAGAACTTGCACAATTGGTGGCTGACTAAATACTTTTTTGCCCCACTGTATGACATTCTCCCAATCCTCTTCTGGATCATCCAAATGCTCTCTAGCAAATTTCAGACAGGCCTGGACATGTACTGGCTTAAGCAGGAGGACACGTCTGGCACTGCAGGATTTGAGTCCCTGGTGGCGTAGTGTGTTACTGATGGTAGCCTTTGTTACTTTGGTCCCAGCTCTCTGCAGGTCATTCACTAGGTCCCCCCATGTGGTTCTGGGATTTTTGCTCACTGTTCTTGTGATCATTTTGACCCCACAGGGTGAGATCTTGCATGGAGCCCCAGATCGAGGGAGATTATCAGTGGTCTTGTACGTCTTCCATTTTCTAATAATTGCTCCCACAGTTGATTTCTTCACACCAAGCTGCTTACCTATTGCAGATTCAATCTTCCCAGCCTGGTGCAGGTCTACAATTTTGTTTCTGGTGTCCTTTGACAGCTCTTTGGTCTTGGCCATAGTGGAGTTTGGAGTGTGACTGTTTGAGGTTGTGGACAGGTGTCTTTTATACTGATAACAAGTTCAAACAGGTGCCATTAATACAGGTAACGCGTGGAGGACAGAGGAGCCTCTTAAAGAAGTAGTTACAGGTCTGTGAGAGCCAGAAATCTTGCTTGTTTGTAGGTGACCAAATACTTATTTTACCGAGGAATTTACCAGTTAATTCATTAAAAATCCTACAATGTGATTTCCTGGATTCTTTCCCCCCATTCTGTCTCTCATAGTTGAAGTGTACCTCTGATGAAAATTACAGGCCTCTCTCATCTTTTTAAGTGGGAGAACTTGCACAATTGGTGGCTGACTAAATACTTTTTTGCCCCACTGTATATATCTAAAGAATATTGAAGTGAATGAAATGAAAATAATGAAAATATCCAGTAAATTCAATAAGCATGTACATACCTGTCAACCCTCCCGTTTTTCCCGGGAAATCCCTTATTTTGACTTATTTCCCGCTGTCTTCCTGTTTTTTTATTTTCCTGAAAATATCCCGTATTTTGACATTATATAAAAGTCCCGTATTTTCACAATATAAAAAAGTCGGTAGGTCCAGAATTCATGACGCGCCTCTGACAGGAGTTTACAGCAGGAAGTCGGGACATGAATTCTCGTCCCCGCCCTCCCAGGCATCAGTAATTACAGAACTACATCCGGAAGCGAGGCTGAACAAGTGATTAGGTCCAGTGTTGCCAGATTGGGTGGTTTCCCGCCTAAGTTGGGTGGTTTCAAGTGCATTTTGGCGGGTTTTGAACATATTTTGGGCTGGAAAACGTCAGCAGTATCTGGCAACACTGATTAGGTCTGAGGTGAAGATGGCGATGCTAATAGCTAAGAAAAACATTAGCCTCTCTTTCTTTGATGATTTCAACAAGTGCGTGGCTGGAATGTTCCCAGACTCTTCCCTCGCAAAGAAATTTTCCATGGGGAAAACGAAAGCCTCCCAAATAATCAAAGGTAAGCTACACATGTTTACATTAAGTATGTCCTGGCTAAGACCTCATAAATAGCCTAGTGTAAACTAATTGGTGTATTAACTGTTTTATCCACTCATTGTCTATTTTATTTTCTATCTGAAACTTACCCATTTTAAATCACTCTTGGTTTAATATTTTATATTACTCTTTATTACTCTATCTATCTATCTATCTATCTATCTATCTATCTATCTATCTATCTATCTATCTATCTATCTATCTATCTATCTAGTGTTCCGAGGCCATGATTATGGTAAAACCATAATAAATTGCAATGGAATTTAATTTATTGACTGGTTATATAATGACCTTTCTTATTTTAACATAAGATACGTATTTTAGCCCTTAATTTGGGAAATAACTGGTACCACTGAAAGCAAATAAAAATAAATGTATAGTTTATTCACAAATGCACTCTATAAACCATAAGCATATTGAGTTTGGGTCTTGGCTATCACCAACATGCACCAGAGTACAGGAAATCACAAATACTAGATAGAAAATTGCCCCCCATTCAACTACACACCCACTTTTGGTGAAGGGTATGACTTTCCAAAAATTTCCCTTATTTTGAGTTAAAAATCTGGGAAATATCCCTTTTTTTCAAACCTCAAAGTTGACAGGTATGCATGTATAACATGTATAACACATGAGAACCCTATAGATAGGCCACTGTGCCCTGCTCTTGGTCTCCTCTTCACCTTTAGCCCATTTTTGTTTTACTCTTGGCATTGACCATATGTCTTGAACTAATTTAAAATTAAAGTGGAATTCTTTAGATTAATATTATTTTTAAGTAACAACTACTCTAAAAAGTATTTAACCTTTTGAGTCAGCTAGAAGTTAAAATTTGGACATTCTTCTGTCGTAGGTCTCTTATTCTCAGTTTAGATACACTACCACATCAATGAGTTGCCTTTATTTTGATCTCACACTCTAAATCTAGATCTTGTCTTATCTTGGGCTTATCATGATTTTGGTTGGTTTGGTCTTAGTATCAAATTAGAAACAAACCCTTTTTGCTGGTATTGATAACTGTCACATTGGTGCGGGAAAGCTTCAACTAAATGTCCTCTGGCCTCCCTTCTAATATACTGGCATCATGCTATCTATTCTTCCAGCATCTAGCTACATTAGATCATTCATTAATGCTTCTTGTGAAATGGTGATGGATTTGTAGATCACATCAAAGCCAGTAGTCCTTTTATTTAGAATTCACAGTTCATGGCACTGAGTGAATAAAAAAAATCTGAGTCTGGATAAAAGACAAATCCATAATCCAAAATCAAAACAGACAGAAAAGAAGCACAAGTCAACTTTTGAAACTGGAGTAACTACCAAACTAGTAGCATAGTAAACAAAGAACAATTTAAAAAAAAAAAAAAATTTAAAATCCCTGACAAACTGGCCTGCAAAAGCTAACACATTTTCATGGCCAGTGAATCCCTTGTAGTAAAATATACCCTCAAAGGGCAGACCATCAAATACACTCCTACAATGGCCATACTTTAATTCTGACATTGACCAGGCTTTGTTTCAGTGGAATGCCATGTCAAAGAACACCAAGCAGTTTCTTTTAACAGAGAAATAGCCTTCATGTACATTGTTAGCTTATGAAATTTAATACAATGTCCCAGTCTGGGCTAATGTTAATGTGAATTTTAATTTTAGCCAATTTCATTACATAATTTTTCCCACTGTATATGAGTTTATATTCCTAGAAACTTGTTGCAGCACACAAGACATTACCTAAAATGAAATAATATAAATGTCAAAAAGGGCAAAAGCTATACACAGAAATGCCTTTCATATTTAAAATAAAATGAAGCACAATAAACAGGACAACATACTGAACTACACACTATACGACATACACATCAGATAGAATAAAGTACATCAATCTAAATGTCCAAATAGATAAACTGTACAGAAATCATAAACTTACATGATATAAAATATAAGCTACCATGCTAATTTAATATTGTTAATAAAACCAGTACCTTTTTTATGCTTTGGAATCATGGCCTCTGAAAACAGTGAATGACAATCAGTATAAGTTGTGTTTGAGATTAACCTGGACAGAAGTCAGAAGTGTTTACCTTCCTAAAAGAAAAAAACAAATCCTTAGTTGTACATTTCCAAAATGTAGATTTAAAAAAAAAAATCATACTCTTCCACTCTATGTCAGCATGTTTGCTTTGCTCCAAATTGCCCAATTTCCTCCTTCATAGACCTTCCACAGAGCTTGTATTGGATCTGTGGATAGTAATTTGTGAATATTTTGGGCCAAGTTGTGAAGGCAAACTTCATTTTGTGCTCATTACATTTTATTACAGTTTTGGTTCTTCAGAAATGATCATACAACCTTAATATAAGAGAGAATAAAAAAAGCTAGAGGGACACTTATCTAGAGAAAGACAGTTTAAATGGATATCTGTGACATCTTTAGCCTTAAAAACTCCATCCAGTTGCAGCCCAGTTTGTGGATAAACAACCTGAGTTGTTAAGCTGTCATTTACCCCTTTTCCACCAAATCAGTTCCAGGGCTGGTTCGGGGCCAGTGCTGGTGCTGGTTCACAACTCGTTCAATTTGCGAGCCAGCTGAGAACCAGTTTGCTTTTCCATAGCTCGCGGTGCTAAGGGGAGCCACGTCATTACATTGCTGTATACGTCAGTTACGTTGCTAGGTTTGCATAAACCTTGGCGCGAATATCGAGGCAAAAACACGGAAGCAGCAGCAGCAACAACAATAATAATGGATGACTTTGTGTTTGTACAGCTGCTGCTTCTCGTCGCTTAAAAATAGCGATCTTTCGCGGTCTTGCGATTGTTGTTGGTCTTAACAACTCCACCCCCCCGCTGACGTAAGCGGTTCTTTCCTCTGGCCCAGCAGAGAGTTGGTGCTAGCCTGGAACCAGTTTTTCTGGCCCCAGAGCCAGTTCTTTGTCAGTGGAAACAGAAAACCCGGTTCCAAACTAAGCACTGGCCCCGAACCAGCCCTGGAACTGCTTTGGTGGAAAAGGGGCAATAGAGTAGTTAAAATGTAGTGTACTAACTGGATGATTGGTAACAGCTAATAAGTAATTGTCCAACTGTAGAGCTGCTCCCCATCATTGTGAAATGCCTAATCAATGGCACATTAAGATCCTGGTGTTATCTGCATGGGTTTAGCAGCTGTAAGCAGATTGTGAATAGAGTACAAGTTCTGCAGTGTCAAGCTGAGTCACACTTCAGCTCTGTGCAGTGCTGATGGGGGCTACAGGAAAGCAGCAGCCTCATACATCATAATTCAGTTCTATACGGCATCTGGCCAGCCCCTTACACCTTCAGGGACTCTCCTGAATAACATATATACACTGCAGCAAGTGCACAGCTTCTCATCTGGCACTCCATAACCACTACAGAAACAAGCAGAAGCAGCAGAAAATCAGAAACGTGTTTGGAATACTGGCAGCTCACACATCAGAGTAATAGAAGCATAAACATATGAAAAAAAGCAGAGGCAGCAAAAGGAGCAAACATTGACTAATTTTCATTCACTATAGTCACCCCAGCATACACAAATACTTGTCTTACTGTCCTTGTGAGGACTGACCACAGATATAATTACAGTTAATTTATAACTGCACCTAAACGTAACCCCAACCTTAACCCCTGCTGACCCCCCCACCAAAAAAAAGCAGTTTTTCTTTTGGGAAACAGCCAAATGTCCCCAAAAGGTCAAACTGAAATTCCTATTCTTGTGGGAACATTTATGATGTGTTATAAACTCTTGAATAAATGCTTGTCATCAATGCAGGATGAATCAGGTTAATTGAAACTAAGACTTGTTAACATTCATCAGACTAATAAACTCTTTCATATGTTGTATGTGTCAGAATGCAGGCACTCACGGATGTAAATGCAGGGGAGAATGGTGATGCAAACAGGAAGCGTCGTCAAATCAGTGAGCAAACTCGTAGTCAGAAAGCATGCAGGGGTTGGTTGATCAGCAAACAGAATAGTAGAGAGCAGACTAAAGAGTTAAATGGGAAACCACAGCAAAGGGCAGGGCAGGCCTCAGTATGACTGGGTAAACACAGAACGATATTTTGCACTGAAGGTGAGTGAGGGAGAGGCTTAAAGCATATACGCAGAACCATGGCCTCACTGCCATTTATAAATGCCTTGAGACCTCAAGAATGGCATAGGAATAGTTTTAAGCATTAACAATAAATCTAATACAGTAGTTTTTACAATTAAAGTGATTCATATAGGTAGCGTCCGTAACGTCACAGCAGGAAGTCTATTGGTCTCATCGCCATTTCCGTTATACTAAAACACAGAGCTGGCTGCAACTCCGATCCTCCATTTTGAGCTAATTTATCGCCATGCCACATAGATGTGCAAGTAACACGACAGAAGCTGGATTTACGTTGCATTCATGGCCCAAGAATGTTCAAACTGCAAAGATTTGGATGAGTTTTGTGAGAAGTTCACGGGCACATTGGGCGCCTACGAGGTGGTCTCTCCTCTGCTCTGCACATTTTACTGAAGATTCATACGAGACCTCTGATCTGTTGAGGAGCGTTGGGTATAAGCCCATATTGAAAGTGGGTGCAGTACCAACAATTAAATAAAACAAGAGAAGGAAAGCATTTATTTTATTTATTTTTTAAAAGGAAAGTAAGTTCACTTGCACCAGTTCTCCCAGAGTGTGAGCTGAGGGTTGTTCGTAAAACCCCGGACAGGACATATCGCTCAGGCAGTGACCTCCCCGTGGTTGTTGCTAAAACTGGTGACGTTCCGTTCCATCCTGGGTTTTAGTAATTGCCTGAGCTGAGCAGTAATGGTGGAGTTGTTAGGGCTGGTGGAGGTATGGTGAAGTTAGGATCCAAAAACAGAACACAGACAGTAATCCAATAAATATGATTTAATACAGGAAAGAAAGGGTGTGGCAAAAGATAAACAAAACAGGACGAAAAACAAATAGCAAAAATAGTCTGAGCAAAATGAGAACAAACAACTTGACAAAAACATGACAGGCAAAGACAAAAACACTAGCGCAAAAAACCATAAACAAGAAAAGATAAAGTTTTATCTAATCTAATTTAATCTAATCTAAGACCCTTAGTGCAAGAAACCATGAACCAGAAAAATGCTAGTGCAAAAACCAAGGACAAGAGAAAATCGCTAGGAGCAGGAGAGGCACAGAAACAGCTAGAGAAGCAAACAAGACATTCTGGCAAAAACAGAGTCTGAGAATGGCCTTTAAATAAGCAGCAGTGAAAACCAGGAAGTGAGTTCAGGGGAGAAGGAATTCCTGTCCCGGATCCGGATCGGCGCTGGCATCAGAGATCCGTAATCTCCGGAGTGGATGTCCGGGTCGGAGCATGACAGTACCCACCCCCCTCCCCAATGAGCACCTCCAGGTGCTTTAGGAAGAGCGTCGGGGTGTTGCCGGTGGAAGTCAGAGATGGGGGTTGGGTCCAAGATGAACCTGGCAAAGAACTAGAGACCAGAGGTTTAAGCTGTGACATGTGGAACATGGGGTGGATGCGTTGCATGGTGAGTGGGAGTGCCAGTCTGACGGAACATGGGTTGATTACCTTTTTGATGAGGAAGGGTCCTAGGTACCTGGGAGCCAGCTTGCAGGAGATGGTTCTGAGTGGCAGATGGTGTCTGGAGAGCATGACTCGTTGCCCCACCCGGTAAATGGGCGCCTTAGAGCAGCGTTTGTCGGCCTGCCTCTTGGATGCTAGGGCGGAGTGAATGAGTTTTCTCCAGGCCAATGCCCACGTCCTCCTGCAGTGGTGTATGAAGATTTGGGCAGAGGGTATGGCGACCTCCTCCTCTTGGTTGGGGAAGAGTGGTGGTTGGTAACCTAGGGAGCACTGGAAGGGTGAGAGACCTGTGGCAGATGAAGGAAGAGTGTTATAAGTGTACTCAATCCAGGGTAGGTACTTACTCCAAGAACTGGCATCCCCAGACGCCATGCACCTGAGTGCAACCTCCAAAGCCTGGTTCGCCTGTTCTGCCTGGCCGTTGGTCTGTGGGTGGAAGCCTGAGGAGAGACTACAGGTGGCCCCAATGAGTTTGCAGAAAGCCATCCAGATTTGTACTGTGAACTGAGGACCCCGGTCAGAAACGATGCCAGTGGGAAGTCCATGTAGACGGAAAATGTGCTGGATGAGTAGTTCAGCGGTTTCTTTGGCTGAGGGGTGCTTGGGCAGAGGAATGAAATGAACAGTCTTGGAGAAACGGTCAATGACAGTGAGAATGCATGTGTTGCCACCCGAGTTGGGGAGTCCTGTGATGAAGTCCAGGGTGATGTGAGACCAAGGTCAATGTGGAGTCGGGAGGGGTCTTAGCAAGCCGGCAGGGGGTCGATTGGCTGTCTTGTTCTGGAAGCATGTGTCGCAGGCTGCCACAAACTCCTGGATGTCCTCCTAGATGGATGGCCACCAAAAGCACTGCTGAATGAGTGCCAGGGTTTTGGCGGCTCCCGGATGACAGGCCAGCTTGGAGCCATGACCCCACTGCAGCACCTGGGTTTGCACAGGACAGGGAACAAACAAATGGTTAGGAGGAATGTTGTTGGGGTTACCTTCACCGGGGTCCTGCTCCAGAGCCTTTTGCATGAGCGTCTCCACCTCTAGAATGGCGGCTCCCACCAGGCAGCATTGAGGAAGGATGGTCTCGGGTGGTTTGGATTCCTCTTGGTGGGATGAGAACATCCTGGACAGGGCATCGGGTTTGCCATTCTTGGAGCCTGGGCGGTAGGACAGCATGAAGTTGAACCCGGAGAAGAAGAGACCAATGGGCTTGACAGGAATTAAGGCGTTTGACAGACTTGCAGTACTCCAGATTCTTATGGTTGGTCCAGACTAGGAAGAGGAACTCCGACCCCTCCAGCCAGTGCCTCCACTCCTCCAAGGCTAGTTTAACAGCCAGTAGTTCTCGGTCGCCGATGTCGTAATTCCGTTCGGCTGGGGATAGCCGGTGGGAAAAGAAGGGGCATGGGTAGACCTTGTCATCACTGGCCCTCTGGGATAGTATAGCTTTGACCCCTGACTCAGAAGCATCGACCTTGACAATAAACTGCTTGGTAGGATTGGGTATGGTGAGAATGGGCGCTGTGGTAAACCTGTGCTTGAGCATGGAAAAGGCTTTCTCTGCTTCCTCCCCCCACTTGAATTGGGTCTTGGTTGAGGTCAGGACTGAAAGAAGTCTGGCCACCATACTGAAGTTGCGAATGAAGCACCTGTAGAAGTTGGCGAATCCTAGGTGGTGTTGTTAAACTGGTGTTGAACAGTGGTGGTGTTAAAGGCCATCTTCCACTTGCCCCCCTCCCTGATCCTGATGAGATGGTTTGCATTGCGTAGATCTAGCTTGGTGAATACCTTGGCTCCCTGGAGTAGTTCAAAGACCATGGTCATGAGCAGTAGTGGGTAGCGATTCTTGACCGTGATGGTATTGAGACCCCAATAGTCAATGCAGGGGCAAAGTGACGTCCTTTTCCACAAAGAAGAATTCCACCCCTGCTAGGGAAGAGGAAGGATGGATGATCCCAGCTGCCAAAGATTCAGAGATGTACTTCTCCATGTCTTGCCTTTCGACGGGAGAGAAAGAGTAGAGTCATCCTTTGGGTGGCGCTGTCCCAGGTAGGAGGTCGATACCACAGTCATAGGGTCTGGGAGGAGGGAGGGACACTGCTTGGGCCTTGCTGAAAACAAGTTTGAGATCCAGATATTCCAAAGGCATGTGAGAGAGGTCAGAGAACTCACTGGCTGAAGGCTGCAGTGGTTTGGCGGGAGGCAGAGCGGAGTTCAGACAAGAAGCTAGGCAGGACTGGCTCCAGCCTAGGACGGTGTTGTCAGCCCAGTTAAGGTGGGGGTTGTGCTGCATTAACCATGGTAATCCTAGGACAATGGGTACATGGTTGTTGTTTATGACATGAAGCTGGATGATTTCTGAGTGGTTACCGGAAATCCTTAGGGTGAGCGGGGCAGTAAGGTGGGTGATGCTGGTCAAGCTGGTGCCATTGAGTGTCAGGACAGTGAGAGGGACGTCAAGAGCAAGTAGCGGGATTCCCAGATGCTTGGCAGTGGTGGAGCAGATCAGGTTCCTGTCCGCCCCTGAGTCGACGAGGGCCTGGAGGTGGTGATGCTGGTTGTCATGGACAATGATGACAGGAAGTAACAGATGATTATCATGGGACTGGTTCTGAGCATTTCCCACCGGGGCCCCTTGATTCACTGGTGGGCTCGTCCTTTTAGCGGGCAGGCTCAGCAGATGTGTCCCAGCTGACCGCAGTAGAAGCAGGCCCCCATGCTCCACCGGCGATGTTGTTCCTCTGCTGACACCCAAACCCGGTCTACCTGCATGGGTTCGATGGACGTGGCGGGAGGTGGAAAGGAGGTGAATCTGGGGTGGTTCTTCTCTCTCCTCTGTTGCTGGATCCGATCGTCAATGCAGTTGGTGAGATCCATGAGGCTGGAGAGGTCTGATGGCAGTTCCCATGATACCAACTCATCCTTGATGGTGTCGGACAAGCCATGCAGGAACGCGTCGATCTGGGTGTTCTCGTTCCAACCGCATGAGTTCTGGACGTTGGCGGCTTCAATGGCATAATCCGAGGTAGACTGGGACCCCTGCCACAGCTCCATGAGCTCTCTGGCTGCCTCCTGGCCAGACAGAGAGCAGTCGAAAGTTTGCCTCATCTCCTCAGAGAAATCCTTGAAACTGGAACAAAAGGGTGCATTGGCATCCCAGACCACAGTTCCCCACTCTCTGGCCTTGCTGACGAGGAACATTATTGTATAAGCTACCCGGGAGCATTCTGTGGGGAAGGCCAGAGGTTGCAGTTCTAGAATCAACAAACATTGAGACAAAAACGTTCTGCAAGTACCTGGTTCTCCATTGTAGGGCTGAGGCGATGGAAGTCTGGGTTCATGGAGAAAGGCAGTGGCAGAAGCTGAAGTAGGAGACGGCTGAGCAGGGGTAAGCAGGGTTTGACAGCGCTGCATCTGCGTGGTGAGAAGGTTGAGTGCATTGGACAGGGTGGTGAGGTTCTGGGTAATTTGTTGTAGGTCTTGTTGGTGGGTCCTGAGGAGAGTCCCTTGCTGCTGGATGGCCATTCTCAGATGGGCGAGTTCTGCTGGATCCATGTTGGCCAGAACGTACTGTTAGGGCTGGTGGAGGTATGGTGAAGTTAGCATCCAAAAACAGGACACAGACAGTAATCCAATAAATAAGATGATTTAATACAGGGAACAAAGGGTGTGGCAAAAGATAAATAAACAGGACAAAAAAAACAAATAGCAAAAATAGCCCAGGCAAAATGAGAACAAACAACTTGACAAAAACATGAGACAGGCAAAGACAAAAACACTAGCGCAAAAAACCATAAACAAGAAAAGACCCTTAGTGCAAGAAACCATGAACCAGAAATAACCCTTAGTGCAAATAAACAAGAACCAGAAAAACGCGAGTGCAAAAACCATGGACAAGAGAAAATCGCTAGAGAGAAAAACCATGAGGAGCAAGAGAGGCACAGAAATGGCTAGAGAAGCAAATGAGACATTCTGGCAGAAACAGAGTCTGAGAATGGCCTTTAAATAAGCAGCAGTGAAAACCAGGAAGTAAGTTCAGGGGAGAAGGAATTCCTGTCCCGGATCGGCACTGGCGTGAGAGATCCGTAATCTCCGGAGTGGATGTCTGGGACGGAGCATGACAGGAGTACACAGTATGGAGAAAATGGAGAATGAGTGGACCAGCAGTCTGATTTC